>NW_015418055.1:0-1548 GCF_001527695.2 Protobothrops mucrosquamatus | reverse complement strand
GAAAGAAAGGATGGAAAAAGGAGGGACGGAATGAAAGGGGAACGTCAAGAATAAAAACGTATTTTTTATTTATTTATTTTAAACAATTGAATTGAATTCTTCAATTGTCCCACTGCAAGTTGGCCGCAGTGACAAGTTGTCCCGTTCTGTGCTCAGGGATAAAATAGAATTTTGCTCTTGGCCAAGTGTGTGATTGGACCCACGAGGAATTTGTCTCCTGTGGTGAAGCTCTCCTTCTGCACACAGAAGCAACAAAACATGATAGGTTGTAGATCATAAAGCCTAGTTTATAATCATTAATCAAGTGGTAAATCATAAGATACCAATAGGAGAAGGTAGTAGGAAAGATGAGAAAAGGTGAGAAACGAGAAGATGAATCAGAATCAGAATAGAGCTTGAAGGGACCTTGGAGGTCTTCTAGTCCAACCCCTGGCTCAAGCAGAAGACGCTACACCAGGGGTCTTCAAACTTGGCCACTTTAAGACTTGTGGACTTCAACTCCCAGAATTCCTTGGAAGGCTGCTATCATTTTTTCCCCCAGATTGGCCAAACCCAGATTCTGCAACTGTTCTTCATCTGTTTCAGTCTCCAGGCCTTTAATCATCTTAGTTGCTCTTCTTTGCGCTTTTTCCAAAGTGCATTGCGTGATGACTCCCTTCCCCCGCCCCGGACACTTGCCCAGATGGCTCTCTAGATGTCAGTTTGGAGGAGGATGCTGGGGGGGAGGAATGTGCATGAGAGTTTAGCTAGACATAACAACACTGGACCTAGCGTGAGTACCAAGGTTATTGAAATAAAGAGATGATAAGAATTGGCGGGCTGGAGAACTGGAGGGAAAGCCTGCATTTCAAGCTAATTGGGGAATGTGATTTATGACTGCTAATTGAAGGAGGGAATGGTGCTTTGATACTAGGTGCCCAGGGGAGGGGAATTCAGTTTTTGGCTTCAATTATGCACTGCCGATGTTATGCTACTCAAAATAAAGATTCTTTAAGGTAAACGATGCCTCGAAGTTCTTTTGAAGGGTTTCATCTGTCGGAACCATGACATTATTATTATGATGATGCAGAGCTGCCCTGAGGCTTTGGGTGGGGAGAGCACACAGCTGCAGCCGATGAGGAAGAGGAACTGCTTTCTGCACTTGATCTGAGAACACGCAAGGCAGAGAAAAGGCAGGAGCAGTGAAGGTCAGCCCAATTGCTCACGAGGAAAAAGCCTCGCCCTTCTTGATTGGCTGCACCAGAAGCTGGCTATTAAGCACAACAGATGGAGGCAACGCTGGCAGGTCTTGCTCAAAACATCTGTCTGGTTAGAGCGGAGGTGGGGAAGGACGGCCCTTTTATGACCTATGGACTTCAACTCCCAGAATTCCTGAGCCAGCCATGCTCAGAGAGCACCCAGGACCCCATAGTTGTCGCCCTCCTCCTCCTCCTCCTCCTCCTCCTCCTCCTCCTCCTCCTCTCTGCAAGCCCCCCTCCCTTCTAGCACTCCACCCACCCCTGCAGCTTACTTGAAGGTGTCTTCTGTCCTGGTGAGCGTAGGGGCCGG
>NW_015418054.1:0-1548 GCF_001527695.2 Protobothrops mucrosquamatus | reverse complement strand
ACTCCCAATGGAGTGAAATTTGTAGAAGTTATGACTGATTCAGTGCTACTGGCTATTGTTGCAGTTCATGTGGTCTTCAATTTCAACATTCTGTGACAGTTTCCCAGCCAATCTCACAATCCTACCTAGCAGCAGCCACTTATCTGCCTGCTAAGAAGGAAGGGAAGGGAAGGGAAGGGAGGAGAGGAGAGGAGAGGAGAGGAGGGGAGAAGAGAAGAGAAGAGAAGAGAAGAGAAGGAAGATTTCTTATGCTCCCTGCCAGAACCCCACAATGAAAGTCAATGGGGAAGATGGCAGAAATTGGAACTTGCTCCTGCTCTCACTGCTTTTCTGCCCACCTTTGGTCATTGTTTTTCTCTATTTAGGTAAGGAAATAGCTCTGAAATTATGACCCAATAGAGCACAGGTTGTCTGGTTATATACAAAAGTGACAAAATATCAATAGTAAAACAAGTTTACCCAATTATCGTAACTCCAGATAAAATCTCATTTTTACTAGTTTCATAATTTGTCAATAATTTCAATATTTCATTATAATAGATTAAAAGTCAAACTTTGTGAACAGCCTAGGTCAGTGGTGGCGAACCTATAGCACGCATGCCAGAGGCAGTACTCAGAGCCCTTTTTGTGGGCACATGCGCTGTCGCCCCAGCCCTGCCTCCCCCCAGCCCCTTCCTGCTGGTGAGGAGAGTCGCCCCTGGGCACGGCCTGCACGAAGCAGCGCAGCCAAGCACATGGCAGCCGGGCAACAGGGACAAGATTCCACCCTTGCGCCCTGTTGTGCGCAGATGATGCTATGGGGTGCGGGTGGAGGGCATGGCCACCATGACGGCGCTGCAGGGCCACCTGGGCAATCTGCTGCAGCAGGCCATGGAGGTGGTGAGTGGCCCTGTGGGCGGGAGCGGGAGCGGTGAGTTTTGGGCACTCGGTCTCTAAAAGGTTCGCCATCACTGGCCTAGGTCTAATTGATTTCTGTGGGTCTTCTGTAAATACGTCTAAGTTTATATCCAGTCCCAATGAAGAATGCAGGTAAATACATAGAAATTGCTTTTATAGGAAGTGAGCAGACTAACCAATCAATCAATCATAATACTAAGGCACCACTACAAAAAAATTAAGAGATTAAAAAAGAACAATGTTATATATTATTAAGCCATCAGTTATAGATGTAACCACATTTTCACAGTTTAGGCAAGATTTAGGCTTTTTTTTTTGTTTATTTGTTTATTTTACAGTTTTAATTTCATTGTTTTTTTTCTCTTGAGTTTAGAATGCCCAGAGTTTGGTTTAAGGAGTGTAGTCATACAAATATTTTAAACAAGCAAATAATCTAGGCCAAAACATGGTAGAACATTTGAATGTAAGATTCAAGTCCAGTTTCTTACCACCTTCTGTAGCAAGTAATAGGAAACAACTCTGCAAAATATATTGAAGAGATGCTGCTAGTCTGAGTCCAAAATAGCTTTAGCACTATAGCGCTTAGACTTATATACCACTTTACAGCCACTTAAATACTAACTTTACAGCCCTCTCTAAGCAGTTTATAGA
>NW_015418053.1:0-1548 GCF_001527695.2 Protobothrops mucrosquamatus | reverse complement strand
TAACATGTTTCAGTTCATAACTTCTAATACATGAATCTTCTATGCAGTGTTCCAGTATCTCAGGGGTTGCCAAAAAGATGAGGGAGTCAAGTTATTCTCCAAAGCACCTGAGGGCAGGACAAGAAGCAATGGATGGAAACTAATCAAGGAGAGAAGCAACCTAGAACTAAGGAGAAATTTCCTGCCAGACGGTTAGAACAATTAATCAGTGGAACAACTTGCCTCCAGAAGTTGTGAATGCTCCAACGGTGGAAGTTTTTAAGAAGAGACTGGACAGCCATTTTTCTGAAACGGTATAGTGTTTCCTACCTGTGCAGGACATTGGACTAGAAGACCTCCAAGGTCTCTTCCAACACTGTTATTCTATTCTATTCTATTCTATTCTATTCTATTCTATTCTATTCTATTCTATTCTATTCTATTCTATTCTAGCTTCCTAACACAGATAATTGTTAATTTAAGTTCCCTGAGAAAATATTGTAATGCAAATTTCTCTGATGCAGCCTTTGAAAGGTAAACACTATGTGGGTAAGCTGTTTTCGTATGCAATTCTTTTAAATGTTCTTTTACAAGCTCCTGTTTCACAAACAAATGTGAGGATGGGTGTTGTACTGAATTTTAATCACTCAGGAGCTAGATGATGCTGCCACAAAGCTCCTTTTGGTGAATCTTTAAAATCTTTTTCTATAGAAATACACTGCGGATTTCATTTACATTATTCAATTAAATAAGTTGCTGCTCATTAGCTCCAAAATGTTGAGGCTCACAGAACATATTCTGAAAACTGAGAAGTTAATCAGTCATATCTTCTATCAGCGTTTTATTGCTGTAGTTGTCACTTTTGGCCTCCTTTGAATTTCCTGAGTGGACTCAGCTAAATATAATAATAATTATTATTATTAAATTTATTTGTTGCCTGTTTCACCATGTGGCTCCTTTTAGGTGGCTTACAACAAACACCAAGAAATAAAACAGAAGTTTAAATCAGGCAAAAACAATAACATAAACAAAGAAATTGAAAACAAAACACATTGATATGACTTAGTAAAAAGATGGGCAAGTGGAGAGCGGAGAAGGAGAGTGGGAGTTTGTTGTTAATCCATCGGTCTTCCTATCAGAGTGAGTGATCATGATGACATGAGAATGAAGATGATAATAACCTCAGTGATAGGTCCAGTAACTTCAAAGTGATGTAATCTTGTCTTTGACCACCAAGAGAAGGCTTGATGATGCTATATGATGCTACATGTAGCCCTGGACAAAATATTTAGTTTTGCCATACCGGTATACCTGTTTCCAAAGGAAATGTTCATCCAGCTCTTTCCCCTTGGTGGTGCTACAAGTCCCCTTTTTTCCCTTTTGTTTCTTATGGTATTTTATCCCCTCCATCCTCCTGGGTCTCAAAGCTTAGAATGTCTCTTCTACCATCTTTGCTCAGGTACATTCAAAACTGGTAGATGCTGAATAAGGCCGAATAATGGAATCATGATAGACCCCTGTGGTAATATATATGCTACTGAAGGTTCAAATTCAATGGAACGGATTCTT
>NW_015418052.1:0-1548 GCF_001527695.2 Protobothrops mucrosquamatus | reverse complement strand
AACCTTACTTTTTTCACCATTGAATTTCATTTTGTTAGATAGCGCCCAGTGTTCAAGTCTGTCCAGGTCCTCCTGTATCTTAAGCCTGTCTTCTGGAGTGTTGGCTATTCCTGCCAGCTTGGTGTCATCCGCAAATTTGATGAGTTCCCCATCTATCCCCTCGTCCAAATCATTGATGAAGATGTTGAAGAGCACTGGGGCTAGAACAGAGCCCTGGGGCACCCCACTACACACTTCCCTCCATGTAGATGCAGTTCCATTGAGGACCACACGCTGAGTACGAATCCATCTGGTGGTGATGCTGTCTAACCCACATTTTTCTATCTTATCGAGTAGTAGGTTGTGATCTACTTTATCAAATGCCTTACTGAAGTCCAAGTAAATTATATCCACAGCATTCCTCTGATCCACTAATTTTGTCACTTTACTTTACTTATCAGAAGGTCGCAGAAGGCGATTGCAGGATGCTGGGGACACTGCAACCATCATAAATATGAACCAGGTGCGAAGCATCTGAATTTTGATCACGTGACCATGGAGACACTGCAACAGCCGTGTGAAAAAAGGTCCTGAGCCATTTTTTTTCAGTGCCATTAGAGCACTTAGACTTATATGCCGCTTCACAGTGCTTTACAGCCCTCTCCAAGTGGTTCACAGAGTCAGCCTACTGCCCCTCCCCCAACAATCTGGGTCCTCATTTTACCGATCTTGGAAGGATGGAAGGCTGAGTCAACCTTGAACTCCGTCAGGATCGAACTGCCAAACTGCTGGCAATTGGCAGTCAGGAGAATTAGCCTGCAATACTGCATTCCAACCACTGCGCCACCACAGCTCTCTGAATGTAACTTTGAATGGTCACTAAACATATGATTGTAAAGTGAGGATTATCTGTATTGAGGAATATTAGACTGAGAGGCTATCCAAATAAACCCCCAAATAAAAATAATGCAGGGGGGGGGGGAAGTTGTCACATGAAAAAAATCTAATATTGTAGAAATAAACCGATTTCCAAAGAGAAACTGAAACCTACATACAGATCAAAGCTTACATCGTTCCAGAATTTTCCAGTACAGTCCAGTACGGTATGCTGTCCTTGAGGCTCAGCTTGTGTACCTCATAGAAAAATACACATGAAAAATTTGAGTGCAGAAGGTACATATTAAAGAGTTAATGTAAATACCTAGCTTAGAAGTGCTTAGGATTTTGTACACAAATATATGTGCCAGCTATTTCTTTTGGTTGTCTCTCCCTCTCTTTATACAATAAACAGACCTAATGAACTAATGGTATTATTTTTTTTATGCCAGGCAAAAGGTAAAATTAAAGGTTTTAATAAAAATGAAAAGAACTTTTCCACCCATTGCTAGATACCCTGTTTGATCTTTAAATCACCAGAACTTGGTTAAAATGTGGAGGCACTCAGGATGCTGCTGATGCTTCAGAGACCTGATGACAGGGACTAAATGGTTGGGCTTTGCAGCGTGCATCTCTGATTTAAATCCCCTGGTGATTTGAAGTCTTTCCTTAAGCGCGTGACAGGCTATTTTC
>NW_015418051.1:0-1548 GCF_001527695.2 Protobothrops mucrosquamatus | reverse complement strand
TGACGTTTATTGACCAATAAAAAGAGAGGCACAAAGGCTTTTCGGGGCTCTCGCGCTCGCTGTGGCCTGCCATCTCACCTGAAGAAACATGTTGTCCGTGTGTTTCTTAACCTAAAGCGAGGTCCGTTGGTCTCATCCAACGTACATCACCTCATCCCGGAGAAAAGGGACAAGTGGGATCCCAAGCGATCGCCACAAGAAAGGTCATAAAACGAGGCAAAATTCACTTAACAAAATGTCTCACTCAGCCACAGAAACGTTGGGCTCAATTGTGGCTGTAAGTCAAGGACCAACCTGGAGCCCTTTACCTTTCTGCAACTTCCGTGGATTAATCTAAATAACAAGAAAGGTGTTTTCAGGTCCTTTTTTATTTATTTTTTTACACCGTATTTAAAGAAACACGCCATAAAGAAAAGCCCAAAGAAGCCGAATCTTCCAAGAAGCATTTAATAAGTAACACCTGGCCTTCTTTTTCAACAGCCAACCCAGCCCTTCCAAGCAGATTTTATTTTTATTTATTTTTATTTTTTTGGGAAAAATAAACTGAATTTCCGCTTAGGGGACCAAAATCCGCACGTTCTTTCTGCGAGCTGCAGAAACACGACCTGGCATTAAACTACCACTCCCATGAAGCTTTGCGCTTTTGGCTCCGCCGGCGGAGGCTGTCGGGAGCTGTAGTAGCTTGCTCCTCCCCTCCGTTGCAGTTAAGCCAATGGAACTCTTTATCCCAGCCATGTGCTCAGGACGCATGCGCATAAGGTGCTTCCTCTATCCTGGTCCTTTTGTAGACTTTTGAAAAATGCAGAGTGGTGATATTTTTCCAGCTCTTTTTTCTCCATCCTGATCCATTGTAGACTTTTAAAAATAATTACAGAGTAATTATATTTTTCCAGCATTTCTTCTCCATCCTGTTCCTTTATAGACTTTTATATATATATAGAGAGAGTAATTATATTTTTCCAGCATTTTTTCTCCATCCTGATCCTTTATAGACTTTTAAAAATAATTACAGAGTAATTATATTTTTCCAGCATTTTATCTCCATCCTGATCCTTTGTGGACTTTTAAATATACATACAGAGTAATTATATTTTTCCAGCACTCTTTTCTCCATCCTGATCTTTTATAGACTTTTAAAAATAGATACAGAATAATTATATTTTTCCAGCTCTTTTTTCCATCCTGATCCTTTGTAGACTTATATATATATATATATATATATATATACAGTCATTATATTTTTCCAGCATTTCTTCTCCATCCTGATCTTTTATACTTTTAAAAATATATAGAGTAATTATATTTTTCCAGCACTCCTTTCTCCATCCTGATCCTTTATAGACTTTTAAATATATATATATATATAGTCATTATATTTTTTCAGCTTTCTTTTCTCCATCCTGATCTTTTATACTTTTAAAAATATATAGAGTAATTATATTTTTCCAGCACTCTTTTCTCCATCCCGATCTTTTATAGACTTTTATATAGAGTAATTATATTTTTCCAGCATTTTATCTCCACCCTGATCCTTTGTAGACTTTTAAA
>NW_015418050.1:0-1548 GCF_001527695.2 Protobothrops mucrosquamatus | reverse complement strand
GGGTCTAGATAGACTGCTTCATCCAGGTGCCGAGGGAATTGCCGCGCAACCACACTCTCAACAACCTTCGCCGCAAAGCGAAGGTTGGAGACTGGACGATAATTGGCCAGTTCATCTGGGTCCAGGGAAGGCTTCTTGAGGAGGGGCCTCACAACGGCCTCCTTAAGGGCCGCAGGAAAGGCGCCCTCCTGCAAAGAAGATGATCAGGGGACTGAAAGCTAAAACTAAAAGATAAAGAATAGTTGCTGGAATTGGATAGTTTAATGGAAAAAAAATTGCTAGTGTAATGAAAAGAAGGACTAGGGGTGATGTGATAGCATTCTTCCAATATTTAAGGGGCTGCCACAAAGAAGAGGGGGCCAATCTATTCTCCAAAGCATCTAAAGGCAGGACAAGAAGCCATGGATGGAAACTAATCAAGGAGAGAAGCAACCTAGAACTAAGAAGAAATTTCCTGACAGTGAGAACAATTAATCAGTGGAAGGACATGCCTCCTGAAATTGTGGGTACCTCATCACTGGAGCCTTCTAAGAAGATATTGGACAACCATTTGTCTGAAATGGTGTATGGTTTCCTGTCTAAGCAGGGGGTTGGACTAGAAGACCTCCAAGGTCCCTTCCAACTCTGTCATTCTGTTAGATATGGAGAGTTTGAGTGAGCTTAGCCAAGAGGAATAATGGATGAAAGGGGAAATGTTGCTTTTTCATGGGTGGAGGCGGAAAAAAAAAATACAAACTTGAGAGGGAAGTGGAGCATGGTTGAAAAGTAGCAGCCTGGGCTACACACATGAACTTATATTTACTTTTGGATCCTAGTTTTGCTACTGCAGGCAATGATAGGTCTCTTATCTGTAGCTTCAATACTTTCTATCTCACCCCAAAAGTAATTAGTAATAGGAGAAGAATGATACGGTAAGACTCACTGATTACCTAAGAGTGATTTTGGAGTGACCACGCACAAGACCCACTTCCCATTTCTTACCTCTTTTGTTAAAATTGTGGAATTCAGAAAGGTGTCCAATTGAAAATACGTTGTTCTTAATGTCAATAGTTTTGCTAATTTACCACGTTGAAGCAAAGTTGTAAACACTCCTGATTTACTAATCCAAGCTAATCAGTGTGATATTAAATGTTCAGTTTTAATTAGAATTCTTTTCCAGCTCAATCCAGTACTTACGATGCATTGAATGCTCTTAGTTCGAAATCTATTCAAGGTGTGAGAGACTCAAAGCTGTGTATTACTCTACTGCAAACAAAGACTTTGTTTCTGTGGCCTTCACTGAAAGGACTCAAAAAAAGGGAAAGAAAAAGGAAAGAAACTATAAAATAGGAGCTTCTTTTGTCACCGAAACCCCTTTTAGAAGTATTGTATCTTTAACTGGCTGTTCTCCAAGAAGAGATAAAAGGAGATTAATGAAATAAACAGAGAAAATAGTGGGTCTGTTTAGTTCTTGATAAAAAGGGGTACTATTGATTCTGTTTAATAAATGCCTGGGAATTAATTGAAGGTGCTAGAAGATCAGGGAGACACCAGCAGTAAGTTTCAGAG
>NW_015418049.1:0-1548 GCF_001527695.2 Protobothrops mucrosquamatus | reverse complement strand
AGCTCCCTTATAGCTGGCCATTACTCTGCATCCGGCACCAAGCCCTAGTCATTGGGCGTGGCCGGTCAATGAGGATTTTACTCTCCTTGCTACAGATGGTTCGGCTCCTGCTCCTACTTTCAGTCCCAGAGTCAGTCCTCCCTTCATGAGCACACTCCTCCACCGGAGATGCTTTTTCCCGCAGGAGTGACCCTGCAACAACTCCCGAATTGGAGAACGGTGGAGGATATAACTGGCTTATGGGATGGAAACACCCTTTATCCCAGGTTGCACAAGTAGGGGGAGGGTGCAGCTGTTCGTTTTGTGCTCCAGGATGACCCATGGAGTCATAAACACCCGTGCCAGTTTCCATGGGGCGTGCATCGTGCTTACAAGCAGATAGTCCACTCTTCTCCACTCCGCTCCGCTCAGCATCCTCACACATGGGGGGGGCGGAGAGGCCGCACAACCGTCCATTCCCCGAAGACGCCTCATGGTCCCCAACCACCTCAAGCGTCTCTTGCTCTCCCCCATCCACCGCAAGCCGGGGAGAGCAAGAGACGTTGTTTTCCAACTTAGGAACTTTAAGCTGTGTGGACTTCGACTCTCAGAATTCTACAGTTAGCCTGTTAGTGAAATTCTACAGCTACAGTCCATGAAAGCTTATGACCTACAATAAACGGTAGGTTAATCTTCAAAGTTATTACTTTATCAGAGTCTTCTGATTTTTATATTGGGGTGAGGAGCTACTAATGTCTTTTTTACCCTGGTATGAAGGAAAATCTGAAGAGAGTTATATGACTGCAAAACCTCCCTCCACTCCTAGCCATCTCAGGATCCTGCTACTATATAACAGTATACAACTATAGTTACAGCTTTTGAAGAAGATGCCTACCTGCAAAATTGCTAGCATGATTTCCTTGATTAGAGCCAGCAAATAGGCTCTTAGATGCAATAGATAAATGATGACCTAGCATTTATCTGCCTTACAGCAAATGCTGTTTCTTCCTCCACTGCCACCACCTTGGAAAAGCCAATGGAGATTCTCAGTCATCCAGGTCATGGTTGTCCCAAAGGTGCTTTTTTCAAGGAGGCAACTGGACTTTCTTGTGTTTCTTTTGAAGACATTTCACTTCTCATCCAAGAAGCTTCTTCAGCTCTGACTAGATGGTGACAGTGAAGGGACACAAGCCAGAAAACATCCTGCAGCCAAAAAGGCTCCATACACATTTGCACTACTCAGGTGACCCTGAGGACACAGGTAAACCTCCAAATGGCTTCAATGACTCTGTAAAAGAATGCAAATAACCATCTGTCTGCAAGCAATATAAATCCTTCCAGTCCCCACTATCTAGTCAGAGCTGAAGAAGCTTCTTGGATGAGAAGTGAAACTTCTTCAAAAGAAACACAAGAAAGTCCAGTTGCCTCCTGAAAAAAAAAGCACCTTTGGGGCACCTTGGGAAAGGACACATATACATACTAGGACCTAAAAACATGAATGGGAATGTACTAACAGTTTATGTCATTTCTTTGTTGTGTTGAATAGAGGTGAAATATTTTGACGCTCCA
>NW_015418048.1:0-1548 GCF_001527695.2 Protobothrops mucrosquamatus | reverse complement strand
AGTTACTACTATTGAGCAAGGTACCCCCTATACTATACCTGTACATTTGGTTTTTCTTGCCTAAATGTAGAACCTTGCTTTTTTCACCATTGAATTTCATTTTGTTAGATAGCGCCCAGTGTTCAAGTCTGTCCAGATCCTCCTGTATCCTAAGCCTGTCTTCTGGAGTGTTGGCTATTCCTGCCAGCTTGGTGTCATCCGCAAATTTGATGAGTTCCCCATCTATCCCCTCATCCAAATCGTTGATGAAGATTTGGATGCAGAATTTAATTTGGGAACTCTTCATGGTATCTAAATTTAACAAATAAAAAATAAATAAAAATATTGAATTGAAGGCACATACACAAAAAAAAGGGGGTGGGAGAAACCTATTCTAACAACTTGGTTCACACAGCACGGCAAGATTGGTTGAAACTATTCCTATAGGCTATTCATCTATGAATATTTATTTTGCTTTAGGAAGGTTGGTAAGTACTATATGAACCAATGTTCATAGTTACTGTCTTTTCTTTTATCAGGATTTTGACTTCTACTTGTTTAGAATAGAAAGTATAGGAGAGAAAGGAAGGTTACAGCTCTTATAATCCTGTTCAGAGTCCCAGTGGAATCTTCATGACAGGCACAACTTACATATTAGCATGAGTGGCGTGTGTTTTTTTTTTGTAGTATCTTGCTTCACTTGAAGCATGAAACGAATGCTGAAGATTAGAGGTCTCTACATATTCATGAACATGGCCAATATAGTAGGGGAGATTTGGATCTGTGAAACAGATATTTAAATGCAGCTTCCTATTTTTCTGGCCTCAGCAAGAAAGAATCATATGCCATAAAATATTTTCAATTTTTATTACTGGTTTGTAGTTTATGATCTGTTTTTTTCTGCAAAAAAAAAAAATCTCTGCTCCATGTTTTATATTTGCAGTTCTCTTGCAGTTGCTTCTAGACTGAAGTCTGTATGCTTTTTACTGTGTCGCTCATGGAAATGGATCAGAAATAATAAGCAAGTTAATTACTGTTTTCCGGTTTATAGTCTAGAAAACTTAAAAGAAAAGGAGGGAAAGCACATGTAAAACTTGCAGCTGTTTATTCATTAGGTTCACATTTTAAGTTTTCACTGAAAATAGAACTTGAGAGACAGCTTACAACAAAATGCAGAAGAGATAAATTGCAATAAAATATGTCCCTTTATCAGATTAACAAATTAACAGACTAAAGAGTTGGAAGGGACCTTGGAGTTCTTCTAGTCCAGGGGTAGGCAACCTTGGCTCTTGTATGACTCATGGACTTCAACTCCCAGAATTCCTGAGTCAGCTATGCTGACTCAGGAATTCTGGGAGTTGAAGTCCATAAGTCATACAAGAGCCGAGGTTGCCTACCCCTGTTCTAGTCCAACATCCTGCTGAGGCAGGAAACTCTACATCATTTCAGACAAATGATTGTCCAATCTCTTCTTAAAAACCTCCAGGGTTGGGGCATCCACCTCTGGAGGAAGTCATTCCATTGATTGTTGTGTCAGGAAATTTCTCCTTAGTTCTAGGTTGGTTCTCT
>NW_015418047.1:0-1549 GCF_001527695.2 Protobothrops mucrosquamatus | reverse complement strand
GGGAGGATTTTAGGTAGGGATGATTTTAAGAAAATTTTAATTGACACACAGCTTCTAATATTTGGCTTTTAATTTGGTTTTATGGGGGTTTTTTGTTCTTTGATGTATTTTGTTTGTCTGTTTTAATATGCTGTGCACCGCCCTGAGTCCTACGGGAGAAGGGCGGTATATAAATTAAATTATTAAATTAAATTATTAATTAGTGATAACCATTACATCACTGCTTATCCATTTGGTCACTGAAAGAAAATAACAGTAAAGCAGCAAGGCATGGCGCTCTCGTAACAGCCTGAAAACAGCAGTGGCTTATTTTAGCCGGGATGCTTAAATTGTGCAACAGTTTTTGCTGTTTGCTTTAAAAAAAACCCAAAAAAAACCTCACCTAATCACTTTCCTCTTTGACATCGCTTTTTCACTGGATGCTTATTGATCCTATACATTTCTGGGTTTTTCATCATTTCTCTCTTGATTTTGTTCTGCTGCTGGTTGGACTTTGAACGGTTTTATTATGATTGCTCCTTTCTTGAGGGCCTCCAAATAGGGAGATGGAATATTATATGTTCTGTAAGCTGTGGAGGAAATAATATTCGGAATGGGTTATTGTATGCTATTCTTTATCCCTGACTTTTTATGCTTGTGCGGGAAGGTAATGTCAAAACATGATTTCTGATTCATAACTTTCACGAAGAGCGTTAGGTGCTACTTGACTGATATGATGGCTAATTCAAGTCAAGGAGTTATTTATGTGGTTATGGAATGTTTATGGCCTTCTGATGCCAGGTTATTTTTTTTGTCTGAAAATCTTGAGTGTCCATATGGCTTATCTGTATGATTAGTTGTTCGTATCAGAAATCACTTGCGTTGTCAGCTTGATAAAAAAAAAACTTATTCACATGCCATATAATTGTGCGACACAGACGTTGCTTGGGACGGCAAGCATTTTTGGGTTCTATATAGTGGATTCTACGTTGCCAAGATTCTATATATATAAAATCAAGACTGAAAGTTGGCTTAGAATAGAAGACAGTTCAATCATATCCTTGCATGTTCTTCTGCTAGCTTGACTGTTCAATACGAGAAAGCTTTTCTTTTGGGCATTTTTATGCTCTCTCCAAAGAAACCTGATTTTATTACATGCTGACTGTTTATTTACTATTATTTTTTCCCCTCAATCAGTTAATAGCCATGCAGTCACAAGGACGTTCTGGAATCACAGGACATGATCCAACTCACAGCACACAAAACACCTCTTGTGATTTTCTCTCCCCTCCTTTATTAGCACAGCAAGCTACATTAAATACTTGGTTTTGTTTTCAAGCATGAAATATAACTTGGCACTGAAATCCTTCTCCCCCCCATTCTGGCAAGTAACAGGGGAAGGCAATAAACAGGCTGATTTATGGGTATCTAGCCAAGCATTTAAAAGTTAACTCTCTATGTGAGCAAGCTACAGTGTTATTTCAAAGTATATGCAGGCATGTCTATTCCATATCAGTTAAAAATTAAGTAAGGGGTATTTATGCTGGCTCTTTCTTTGTCCCTCTCATAT
>NW_015418045.1:0-1549 GCF_001527695.2 Protobothrops mucrosquamatus | reverse complement strand
CCAGAATTCCCCAGCAGCATGCTTTAAGATGGATAGAGTTCATTTCCCAGAATTCCCCAGCCAGCATGCTTTAAGATGGATAGACTTCAATTCCCAGAATTCCCCAGCCAGCATGCTTTAAGATGGATAGACTTCAATTCCCAGAATTCCCCAGCCAGCATGCTTTAAGATGGATAGACTTCAATTCCCAGAATTCCCCAGCCAGCATGCTTTAAGATGGATAGACTTCAATTCCCAGAATTCCCCAGCCAGCAAACTTTAAGATATGGGTACTTCATTTCCCAGAATTCCCCAGCCAGCATGCTTTAAGATGGATAGAGTTCATTTCCCAGAATTCCCCAGCCAGCATGCTTTAAGATGGATAGACTTCAATTCCCAGAATTCCCCAGCCAGCATGCTTTAAGATGGCTTCTAGGGTTTGAAATCCACGTTATCTTCAACTTGCACAGGTTGGGAATCCCTGTTTTAGATCACTGAGTCTCTGTGAAGGAAAAACACAGATTTATTTGCTGCTTCCTCAGTTTACTGCTTCCAAAACACACATCTCCTCTGTTCTCCTTTGCCTGTATCAAGGTTGCAGCTTTATAGGCAAGTCTGCTGGGCTGACTCTGGAGAAAAGGTTCAAATAGGAGGGGAGGAAGCAGCCATCCATAAGAGGATGCAAAGGCAACAGGTAGGGTTGCCAGGTGTCCACTATTTGAGTGGACAGTCCACTTTTTTCACATTATGTTCACTATTTTCTTTCACAAAATAGTGGACATTTTTTTTATTCAAAAGCTTTATGATGAAATGGTACCTAATCTAAAGCTGTACAGTCTACTTTTTTTACTACTTAACCCCCCCCCCCCCCGCTTGTCCGCTATTTTTTGGAAGCAGACCTGGCAATCCTAGCAACAGGCCTTCTCTGTGCTTCCCCCCCCCATGTACTTCAGAAAAGGCTCTCCCCCCACCCCCAATGCGTACCTGGCCCATTTAAAGCTCTATTATTCCTGCATGCCTTTAAATCTGATTTATTCTGGGCAATCACTGCCCTTTATTCATTGATTCTTCCCTTTCCTTGTTGGTTTTTATTCCTTTTTTTTTTTTAAAAAAAAATCAGCCAGGGTCTTCTTGGAATGCTTTTAGATTAGGGGTATCCAACCTTGGCTGGCTGGGGAATTCTGGGAGCTGAAGTCCACAAGTCTCAAAGTGGCCTAGGTTAGACCACCCCTGCCTTAAAATAATCTATTTTTAGGCTTGAGATGACATTTTACCTCTTTTTTTGTTGTTGTTTGTTTCCACGTTGCACAACTCCAACCGCCCAATCTGCACAATCTCCCCACAAGCCACACAGCCATTTCCTTTGCTTTCCCCCCCCCCCGAGAGGGAAATTTTACCTCCTTTTTACAACCGACAAACCGCGCTCCTCAACTCACCCAGGAAAAGTTCGAGCAGCATTCAGACGACCCTAGGTGACCCGAGATTCAGCACGTGTGAACACGGGCCGGGAGGAAATTAAATTAAAGGTGAGTAATCTTGCAGCGATGCCTCGAGTGAATTTCCAACCCCT
>NW_015418044.1:0-1549 GCF_001527695.2 Protobothrops mucrosquamatus | reverse complement strand
GGATCCTAGCTTTAAAATAAAAAGGCTACTCGCTGCCTTAGAGCAGTGTTTCTTAAAAGTACGGTACTAAGAATTCCTGGGAATCACCCAAGACCCTCTGAGGGATCTGCAAAAGCAAAAATATTTGCCAGCCTATGCTGAAAAAGAATACAGTATTAAAATCCCATCAAACAATTGTGAGAAGTGGTAGCATCGATTTTAATTTTTAATTAATATGGTAAATATTGATAAATGTCTACGTACCACTAACACTCTCATGTCTGTTTGTAACCTTCAATTAGCCACAGTGGTGCGTCATAGGGCAACAATTTTTGAACCAAAGTACTTCAAGTGGGCTAACTTGCAGAATGCAGCCAAAATCTGGGAGCCATTATTCCTGTGGGATTCAAATTTGAAAAAATTTTTGGCCTCTTCAGCACTACTACAGCTAGCCACAGTCACATGATTATCATTTCTAATGCTTACTGATCATGTCCTAGAACTCAGTGGGAAGCCAGTAGGAAGTCTAAATTTGATTGTGATTGCTGACACTCCCTGCCAATTTCCCACAACAAAGTCAGTGGGGAAGCCAGCAGAAGGTGCAAGTGCAAGGCCAGAAGTCAGGTAAGTAGGTGCTACAGGATGGATAAGGGAGTGAGAGGGGTCTGTGAGAGGTGTGATTAAGGTTGGAGAGTTTGTGCGAGAGTGTGAGGAAATCCTCAAGAGGTGCAGTGAGTGTGCATGGGGATGCGGCATAGGTTAGGGAGGATGCCCAGGAAGCAGCACACGTTGAGGAGGGTCCATAGGGGCGAATACCCAGTGCAGCTTGAACGCAGAGAGATCAGGGTGAGACTTCCTTGAGCAACTTCCAACCTTCCTTGCCGGTTTTCCCATTGCCTTTCTCCCTGCCAGCTTCCAACAGGCAAAGTCAGTGGGCAAGTTGGCAGGAAGTCAGAAATTGCTCCCAGTTCCCTTGCTTTTTTGCTTGTCTATGATCATTCTGTTCATCTGTTTATGCAAATAAATATCTTTAAAATGATGACACAGCTGAAACGATGATCCAAAAGGTCAGTGATCGTCTATTAACCCATCCAAGTGAAAGCTCTTTTGGAGTCTTCCATAATTTTTAAAAGGGGGAGGGGTCCTGAGAGGAAAAAAAAGTTTAAGAAACACGGCCTTAGAGTCATCATCAATCCCATTTCAGTTCATCCTTTCTGGGTTTATACCTGTAACTCAGAGGGAAGCCTGTCAAGAGATACCTATGCATAAATGTTAAGCCATGTCACCTCCATGAGGACCAGAAATGCCATGCCGCAGGGAACATTGATTGTGGAATGGGTGAGGAGAAAAGGAAAAAAAATCAGAGGAGACGGAATTATTATTATTATTATTATTATTTTAATTTCTATACCGCCCTTCTCCCGCAGGACTCAGGGCGGTGCACAGCATATTAAAAACAGATACAATAACAATATACAAAAATAAAACCCTTCTAAAACCAAATTAAAAACCAAATATTAGAGGCTGTGTTCCAATTAAAATTATACTTAAAATCGTCCCTAAATAAAAT
>NW_015418043.1:0-1549 GCF_001527695.2 Protobothrops mucrosquamatus | reverse complement strand
GAAAGGGAGGGAGGGAGAGAGAGAGAGAGAGAGACAGACAGAAAGGGAGGGAGAGAGGGAGAGAGAAAGGGATGGAGGGAAGGAGAGACAGACAGAAAGGGAGGGAGGGAGAGAGAGACAGAGACAGACAGAAAGGGAGAGAGGGAGAGAGAAAGTGAGGGAGGGAGGGAGAGAGAGACAGACAGAAAGGAAGAGAGGGAGGGAAAGAGAGAGAAAGAGAGGGAAGAAAGAGAGAAGAGGGAAAAATAAATCATTGAATGGATTTCTTCCCCCTGCTACAAACATTTGCTTATTTGAATCAATTCTACGTTGTGGGAATCAAACTATTTCAATTATTCAAGATCTAAATGTGCTGAAATCCAGGCGGGCCCAGTTTGCAGAACATTTCTGCCTATTAGATATTCTAGCCAGTGGTCAGGAGAAGCAAAACTATTGGGCAGGTTCCAAGATATGGATCATCTTGTACTGCTTTACACACCAACAAGGGAAAGGCAATTTGGGTTTATGGGCAACATTTCTTGTATTCTCTACTTGGACATTTTATCTGACTGCAGGCTCAAGCAGGATGCCATTACCAGGCTCATGTACTGTATTCCTGTTTCAGAGATTGTTAGAATGCAGAATAAAAGAGTTGGAAGGGACCTTGGAGGTCTTCTAATCCACCCTCCTGCTCATGAAGAAGACACTATATTTTTCCAGACTAATAGCTGTCCAATTTCTTCTTGAAAACCTCCATTACAATTTCTGGAGGCAGGTTGTTCCACTGATTAATTGTTCTCACTGTCAGGAAATTTCTTCTTAGTTCTAGTTTGCTTCTCTCCTTGATTAGTTTCCACCCATTGCTTCTTGTCCTGCCTTCAGGTGCTTTGGAGAATAGGTTGACCCCCATCTTCTCTGTGACAGCCCTTCAAATATTGGAAGACTGCTATCATGTCACCCCCTAATTCTTCTCTTGGTTAGACCAAACATACCCAGTTCCTGAAACCATTTATTTTATGCTTTAGCCTCCAGATTCCCAAAAGTTCAAAATATAGCACAAATATAGGCACACCTGCCCAGCTCAGGGGAAGAAAGGAGAAGTCTAGAAATAAGGAAAAAATCCTTACCTGTGAGAACAATCAATCATCTGGAAGATCATGAACATCCAAAGTTGGAGCAGAGATTTTATGCAATGTGGTTGAACAATGGGAGTACACTTACATTCCGTTATACATGGACACTACATTTCTAACACAAAACAAATGTGGTTGCATTTTCTTGTCCCTTTCCCATAAGGGCTTGCAAAGAACATAGATCATAGAATAATCGAGTTGGAAGGGATCTTGAAGGTCTTCTCGCCCAACCCCCTACTCAAGCAGGAGGCCCTATACCAGGGGTAGGCAACCTTGGCTCTTTTATCACTCGTGGACTTCAACTCCCAGAATTCCTGAGCCAGCCATGCTGAGGGGAAAGGGAGAGGTTTCCAAGCTGAGAATAAACTTTCTTTACAGCATCCCCTAAAGTGGGCTGAGTCTCTTTTTTAAAAATAAAATAAAATAAAATAAAATAA
>NW_015418041.1:0-1549 GCF_001527695.2 Protobothrops mucrosquamatus | reverse complement strand
TCCGAGTTTGTTGGCAATGTCCATTTTGCTCTATGAGTTCATGGTGACCTAACCCTAACCCTAAGTAGAATTTTCCCAAATAGGATTTTCCAATGTATTTTACCAGGAAACATAGATAGGACACCGTAGAAAACTCAGTGCCCTCATAACCATTCCCAAGCACTCCAGGTTTGTTGCCAATGTCCATTTTGCTATCCGATTTCATGATGACCTAACCCTAACCCTAAGTGGAATTTTCCCAAATAACATTTTCCCATGTATTTTACCAGGAAACATAGATAGGGTAGGGTAGAAAAGTCAGTGCCCTCCTTGCGAATCCCAAGCACCACGAATTTGTTTGCAAAGTCCATTTTGCTCTGAGTTCATGGTGACCTAACCCTAACCCTAAGTGGAATTTTCCCAAATAGCATTTTCCCATGTATTATTCCAGGAAACATAGATAGGGTAGTGTAGAAAACTCAGTGCCCTCATAACCATTCCGAAGAACTCCAGGTTTGTTGCCAATGTCCATTTTGCTATCCGATTTCATGATGACCTAACCCTTACCCTAAGTGGAATTTTCCCAAATAGCATTTTCCCATGTATTTTACCAGGAAACATAGATAGGGTACGGTAGAAAAGTGAGTGCCCTTTTTACCAATCCCAAGCACCACGAATTTGTTTGCAAAGTCCATTTTGCTCTCTGAGTTCATGGTGACCTAACGCTAACCCTAAGTGGAATTTTCCTAAATAGGATTTTTCCATGTATTTTAACAGGAAACATAGACAGGAAAGCCTAGAAAGGTCAGTGTCCTCCTAACCATTCCCAAGCACTCCGAGTTTGTTCGCGATGCCCATTTTGCTCTATGAGTTAATAGAGACCTAATCCTAACCCTAAGTGGAATTTTCCCAAATAGGATTTCCCATTTATTTTACTAGGAAACATAGACAGGACAGCCTAGAAAGGTCAGTGCTCTCCTAACGATTCCCAAGTATCCCTAGTTTTTTTGGTAATGTCCATTTGGCTCTCTGGGTTCATACTAACCTAAGCCTAACCCTAAGTGGAATTTTCCCAAATAATATTTTCCCATCTATTTTACCAGGAAACATAGATAGGGTAGGGTAGAAAAGCCAGTGCCCTCCTAACCATTCCCAAGCACTCTGAGTTTGTTGGCAATGTCCATTTTGCTCTATGAGTTCATGGTGACCTAACCCTAACCCTAAGTAGAATTTTCCCAAATAGGATTTTCCAATGTATTTTACCAGGAAACATAGATAGGACACCGTAGAAAACTCAGTGCCCTCATAACCATTCCCAAGCACTCCAGGTTTGTTGCCAATGTCCATTTTGCTATCCGATTTCATGATGACCTAACCCTAACCCTAAGTGGAATTTTCCCAAATAGCATTTTCCCATGTATTTTACCAGGAAACATAGATAGGGTAGGGTAGAAAAGTCAGTGCCCTCCTTACCAATCCCAAGCACCACGAATTTGTTTGCAAAGTCCATTTTGCTCTCTGAGTTCATGGTGACCTAACCCTAACCCTAAGTGGAATTTTCCTAAATAGG
>NW_015418040.1:0-1549 GCF_001527695.2 Protobothrops mucrosquamatus | reverse complement strand
TCCTGTTGTTGTAGCATCACTTGATCAAATCTATTTTGCATTTTAACATCAAACAATTGGAACATCTCAGTCATTTGTTTAAGAGTTACGGACACCAAGTCCTGCAACTCTCTGCCAAGGGGCGGTGGAGGTGAAGAAGATAACGAGGGTGGCAAGTGGAAATTTTTTGAAGTTAATTGAGATGTCTGGGACATCAGGGGTATAATTGGTCTTAAAGTTGAAGGCACAATTTTTCTCAAAGCCATATTAACAGTAAATTTCCAGTTATAAGAAAATCTTGTAGGCAACTCAGCCAAAACAAATAATATGCAGATTCAAAGTAGCAAAAATTACAAACCGGAAATCACTTTCACTTCTTGCTGAAAAGTATCAATCCATCGCCATTTTAAATTCACTTTCCCTCCATCCAACACAAGTACGGGGAAGAACTTATTATCCAAGTTAGAGTAGAGTCCAAAATAAAAAACAAGCTTCCAAGGTTGGTTCGTCTGCTTACAAATAAAACTCACAGTTAACTTTAAGTTGCAGCAGTGGCGGCGGCTTCTAGCTTCGCCGAAGCGAAGGCGTCCTGGATCGCGGAGAATCCTCGGGGCTCCAGAGGAGTTCTCACCTACATTGTCCATATAGGACAACTCGGGAACTCAACTCCTACCCCGGGCAGCTCACCTATCCCCTTATGCCCAGGGGAAAGGTATCAGGCCGTTTGACAGCTGGTACTGGCTGTCAAAATGGCTTTTACGCGAAACAGGCGGGAGGCAGCAAACAGCTGCGACCGACGAAGTCGCCTGCCACCGGAAGTCCTCCGTGGGCTGAGTAATTTTTAACAACTCTGCATATCTTCAGATTTCTCTCTACTAACCTCCAAAGCTGGTCCAAAGGGATACTGACATCACTGTATTAAAATGAAACAGCACTTGAACTGAAACCCCACCCCATCCTGGCTAACCACATGTCCTCATTAAGGACAATCAGTTTTGTCATCATACAGAATCATGGCTTCAAACCTCACTGAAATGGATCCAGATAATCTCTTTCCATTAGCTTCCTCTGGAGGTGAAGCCTACCCATCCTCCTCATAACCCCTCCCCCTAGCAAAAGATTGGAGATTAAATGGGAATTGTCCAAAATCATTGGGTCCAGCAATAACCTTAAGAAGAAGGCACAACACCCTTCAAGGTGAGAACTACAGACATCACCGTATGGGATCAACCACCCATTTCTGTTCTACACTGAGTGGAGAATTCAGACAGAGCTGGGAGGCTTCTGTTAAATCTGCTGGCTATTTAATGTTTCAGAGCTACATCTTTCCCTCATATTTTTAAATTGCTACATGAGCTATATGATGAGGTAATCTAGACATTTAAGCTAAAATGGACAATACCTCTTATCTGTTAATTCCCCCTTAAGGGAATACTACTAAAATGTCCCCCTGACATTTAAACAGGTATCTGAGAAACCTGAGGAGGGAAGCTCAAAACTAAATATTAAAAATGAAATATGGAAATCATATCCTGATCAGGATAATAATACCAGCTTACTGTGTTCCCCC
>NW_015418039.1:0-1549 GCF_001527695.2 Protobothrops mucrosquamatus | reverse complement strand
TATATATAAGCTAAAAATCTATTGATGAATGTAATAAATATGTTTTTACATAGTGGTAATAATAAACATTGCTAGCTTAAATATGAGATAGTAGATTTTAAGAGAAAAAGAGAGGAAGTATTAAATGTTAAAATAAGATAAATTTTGGTTACTAAATTTAAGATATTTGGAATTTATCAGAAAATAAGAAAATAAGAATATTATATTGTATTATTAGTTAGCTGATGAAAGATGGTGAGAATTCAAATAAATAAGATGTGTATCCTGAACATTAGATCCTGTGATGAATTGTGATAAAGCAGTGATGGCTAACTTTTAGAGACTGAGTGCCCAAACTGCAACCCAAAACCCACTTATTTATCGCCAGTTGCCGGGTGGGTGTGGCCCATTGGTGTGGCTATGGTGGTCACAGCAGACTGGGTGTGCATGGGCAGGGTGGGCGTGGCCACCTCAATGTTGCTTGTGGGGAGAGATGCCTGTGATGGCCAAGCAGGGTTGGGGGAGATCCAGGGGATCTCTGGTGGGCGGAGCGATGGGCAAGAGGCTTGTCCTGTGGAGTGAGGTGAGGCAAGGCAGAGGGCAGGGCAGTGGCACCATTGCCTGAACTTTCCCACCTCCCACGTGGGCAATGCCTCTCCTGAGATGAGCCCGCGTGTGCCTTCACATGTGGTCTGGCAAAGTGGAAGTATGAGCATTCAGAGAGAAACTCCTCAAGAAGAAGAGTGTGCACCTACTCCCCCACCTGGCAGGGACTTTTGCAGCCCCGCCCTCTGCTCTCAAGGTGTCAAACAACCTGCTTCCATGTGGTGAGGGGGTGGGACCGATGGCCTAGCAACAGAGACATGGAAGCGGTAGGCCAGCTAATGCGTACATGCATGCGTGGAGTGGTTATCAATAGCGGCAGCAACAACTGTAACCCTATGCAGTGAAAGGGGCACATGCAGTTTGGGCAGTGTCAATGGGGGCGGGGAGTGGCTGCTTCCTGGAAGATGGGGAACTGAGTTAGCTGCAGTAGGCAGGGAATAATAAAAGCTTAAAATAAAAATAAAAGTCTAAAAAGGGCCGACACTTTCTGACCGAGGGGGCACAGAAAGGATGGCATTTGTAGAAGGGGGGCTACACCGGCTTGACATTGGTGGAGGAGATGAGGTTTAGACCATGCACTTAAAGCAGGGAAACCCCCACTATGCTTGGGTGGTTCTCCCCAAGAAGTTCCAGCACCGTTTTGAACCCTGCGTTCTCAGGGCCCACTGTGATTTGTTACCAAGGCCGTGTTGGTGGAGCTGGCACCCCCTGAATGGAGAAAGTGGGTGTCCCATCAGGCGTGATGCTCCTGGTTCCTCTGCTCACTGTGATGGGGAAATAGTCTGAGAAGTATCACCAGAAAGCTCAGGCAGAGCGGCGCTCACTGTGAGGTGGCATCTCCCAGTCAATGTAGAGCAAGGCCATGTAGCCAAGCACCAGCAGCCAGCCGTTTATGAACAGCAGCACCAGGTAAAGCCCTAGGCAGCACTGGGCTATGAGAGAGGCAGCAAGTGACCCTCTCCTC
>NW_015418038.1:0-1549 GCF_001527695.2 Protobothrops mucrosquamatus | reverse complement strand
TGGCAAATGCAGCTGATGTATCACCATTGTAAAGACCCTGTCCTGTCATTCTGTTATGGAGTAGCTGAATCAATTTTATGAATTTCTTCAGACATTTATCTTAGGATGATCCAAAGAGCCTCCCTGTTTACTTTATTTATTTATTTATTTATTTACTTACTTACTTACTTACTTACTTACTTACTTACTTACTTACTTACTTATTTATTTATTTATTTATTTATTTATTATTGGACATAATTGTACAGTTTCAGTATCTGACACCTGAAAACATCTTTCTTGGTTTATCATGACTTGCAGGTGGCAGATTATTGGCTAGATCCAGAAACTAATCAATGTTTCATATCTAATCTCAAGGGGAAGCAATTTTGGCCATCTGAAATATCTATTAGAGTACTTTACAGGATTTTAACAATTTTCTTCTAATCTTGAATGTAAAGATAACTATACTTTTTGCACCCCTCCCACTTTATGTCTTAGCTATTCTTTATCTGGTACCATCCAGATATACTGGATTGTACTTTTCATAATTATATATGAAACAAACTTTTCCAAATCTCCAGTTAGTATGATCAATGGATACATGAATACATTGCCAGACACTTGGATAAAGCAGCATGCTGGCCTAGTAGTGAAGATGCTTGCCTCCCACCCTGAAGGTTGAGAGTTCAATCCTAGGTAACAGCAGATGTTTCTCTCCTAAGGCACAAAGAAAAAATATCTGCTGTGAACTTCACGTGGCACCAGGAAGGGCATCTGGCCAGTAGCAATAGTAATGCTTATATAATGCTTCACAGTGCTTTACAGCCCTCTCTGAGTGGTTTGCAAAGTCAGCATATTGCCCCCAACAATCTGGGTCCTCATTTTACTGACCTCGGAAAGATGGAAGGCTGAGTCAACCTTGAGCCAGTGAGACTCGAACTGCCAAACTCCAGGCAGCTGGCAGTCACCAAAGTAGCCTGCAGTACTGCATTCTAACCACGGCTCAGTAAATGCTCAGCTCCATCCAGTTGCCCCAACTCTTGGGATTACAGGGTTATAAAAAGGGAGTATTGCCAGACACCTGGATGGGAAATTGCTTTTCTGCTTCTATATTCATTCATTCATTCATTCATTCATTCATTCATTCATTCATTCATTCATTCATTCATTCATTCAATATGTTTGACTAGCCATTTGCCACCTGAATGACTAACATTCATTTATAAATAATAATAAAACCACCAGCAGAAATTAAAATACTTTATACCTCATTTATCTACATCAATAAACTTGCTACAGATGGGCTCACCTAATTTCCTGTCAGTCCTTCCAGATAAACTAGATTTAAAAAAATGCAACTAGATGAGCTAAACCAGGGGTGTCCAAACTTTTTTCAAAGAGGGCCAGATTGGATGAAGTGAACGTGCTGGAGGGCCGAACATTTTTCCAAACATTCTTTGAACCATTACAATTAAATGCAAATGAATTATTGTATGCCTCTTTCCTCTCCCTCTCTTTCCTCTTTCTCTCTCTCTCTCTTTCCTTTCCCTTTCCTCTCCCCTCTCTC
>NW_015418037.1:0-1549 GCF_001527695.2 Protobothrops mucrosquamatus | reverse complement strand
CTGCCAAATTTGTGCTTGACTAACATTTAATCAGAGATGAAATAATTATTCCAAAGTTTGGCTATGCCACTCAGAACACAAACATAAGCCTCATTGTTTCTGTTAGAAGCTACAGAAGAAGAATTAGACTATAATGACCTTCTGGAAAGCATTCAGTATTTAAATCTTGAAAATTTATTACATATTTGGGAGATCTAGAGAGTTAACAATATAGTAAGAAACAAAACAGTTCAATGGCTTTGGATCAAATGTAACAAATTCTGGCATTTTGCCTTTTACTTATTGATTATATTTTAGTCTAGTGATGACTTGGAATTCACTAAACAAATTATAAGCATTAAAAACAGTAACAATTTAAAAGAATAAAAGAAAGAATATATAAACAAGTAGAGTGTCATATCCTCATTGGTTACTGACCATAATGATTACTATACAATCTCCAGTGTCTCTTTATGACTCTGCAAACTGTGAACTCATTGTCATTTTTTTAAAAAAAAAATCAAATAATGTTCCTCCTAAAAGCTAATTTTGAGTTTTAAATTAATACTTAATAAATTATGAAAGAGCATAATTTAAAGTAAAAAAAAGTTATGAAAAAAGTACCCGCCGTACTGTCACAAATCTAGAGAACCAAAATTTGCAAGATAAAGTTTGAATTAGTTCAACATTAAAGCATATTCATCAGACATGAGTGAAAGAGAGGGGGTTATTTTTCCTATTTGAAGTTCCATTTTTCCAGTTCACATTTTTGTGCAATTTGGCTTATTCTAAATAAACTTTTTAGTTTATAGCAACTGTAAATTCAATAAATTTACAATATATAAATGTCATGTCAGCAAATGACAAAATAATAATAATAAAAACAATTCCCCCCCCTTACTTTCTCTTATTGATTCATGCAGGAAATGTCTTCTGTATAATATGGACATATCATTGATCCTAGAGAAACTTAAATATTAAATCCTTATGTTAGAAGAAACTCAAGATGAAGTACAAGACTATATGTGAAATTAAAATGTAAGAATGATTTCCATGTTGAATTGAATTCTTTATTAGATTTAGTTGTTTTTTTTAAAAAAATATTTTATTCAAAAGATTAAAATACAAAATACAAAAGAAAAAAATTAACAAAGACAAAACAAAACTAGACAAGAACATTTAAAAATGTGAATTATAAAGGACTTGCTTTGGTTTTCAAATACAAGGTTATTTTTTTACTTTATTGCGTACTGATACAATTTGCTATTTTTCTACAAAAAAGATTATACATAATTCTAGTGAGTAGTATAGAACATCCAGCTGCTGTAAACCAGTTTGATATATTTGGTGGCAATATGTGTTTTAGGAATATTTAATTTAATTAATTTAATTTAATACATTGACTTATATGCCGCCCTTCTCCCCACGGGACTCAGGGCGGCTCACAGCATATTAAAACAACATAGCACATTTCCCCAATAAAAGCCAATTAAAACCAAATATTTGTAGCTGTGTCTCTTATTAAAAATCATTAAAAATTATCCCTATTTAAAATTCACCCTAGGTCAGT
>NW_015418036.1:0-1549 GCF_001527695.2 Protobothrops mucrosquamatus | reverse complement strand
TTAACATTTTCTATCCTCAGGGAAATGGTTTGAGATTATCTCCAAACATATTGATCTCTTCTGTAGAGATGTTGCCAAAGAAAGACTGGCACAGATCTCTGAACTCCAATATAAAGAAAATTATGCTAAGCATTCCTATGTGTACATACACGATGTTTCATTTTCTTATGGCAATATTTATGCTAGTTACATGTCAGAATCCCTTCCTTACTGTTGCCAAGAAAGTTATATGGATGTTTCCAGGAAATCAAGAAGAGTGAAGTTCAACTCAGAGGAGACTTACAGGATGATCCTATTCTTCACCTAATACACATAGCTTTAGAATTAATTCGGATACATACAGATATATAGAAAACATAGATAGCAACAAAAATATTACATATATAAATATATTTAAAAATCATTACTGTTATCAAGATAACATTTAAATATATGACTCTACTGTGGCCATAATTATTTCTATTATATAAAATGACTAATATCTGTAGGATTGCTTTTGATGACTTACTAATTAATAATGAAACATATGTTCATTTCTATGTAACTCTATGCTGTCTTCTTTGAGAATTGTCACAGGCTGAAAAATGAATTAAAGCTGATATTTAATTAATGCATTTAAAATCCCTGAGGAATAATGTTATCTTGCCTGTCCCTCCAAAAATGTAATAGAAAATATCCTTCTATTCTCTTAAAAATAAGCAAAGGAATGCTAATTTGAAATAGATATATCTACTTAACGCTGAAGTATGTTACCCAGAAATATAGAATTTTACTTTAAGCTTACGGCTACATTGGAAATTTGCTCACTGTGTTCAACAGATCAAGATGAACTAAAGCAGTGGTTCTCAACCTTTTTAATGCCGCGACCCCAACCGGTCGTAAGTCGAGGACTAAACCGGTCGTAAGTCGAGGACTAAACCGGTAATAAGTCGAGGACTACCCAACCGGTCGTAAGTCGAGGACTTTCCCTGCCCGGGAGCGCCACGCATGCGTGGTTCCGCCCCCTGTGCCGGCCGAGGCGTAGCTGCCAAGCGGCAGAGACAGAGCAGGCCGACCACCAGCTGGCCCAGCCCAAGGGAGGTAAGGCACCCGCCGGAAAAGGGAAAAAAAATGGCGGACAAAAAAAATGGCGGACAGCCTTGCTTGGCGACCCCCGTGAAATGGTCGATCGACCCCAAATGGGGTCCTGACCCACAGGTTGAGAACCACTTAACTAAAGAGATGGACATACATTCCACATTCAAGAAACTTCTCTGCCCCTGACAGGTTAAAACTTTATTCAGAAAAACAAAACAAAAAACCATGTGGAAACCTTCTGGGTTTGCTGGCCCTTGTTAGTTTATGAAGCTGATTATTATTATTATTATTATTATTATTATTATTATTATTATTATTAATTGCATTTATATCCCGCCCTTCTCCTTTCGGACTCAGGGCGGCTGACAAATGATAAAAAGCTAACATATTACACCTAGTTAAAATTTAATTAAAACGAAATATTTGAGAATGTCCAATTTAAAAGTAATTAAAACCCCTATAAAATCCCCTA
>NW_015418035.1:0-1549 GCF_001527695.2 Protobothrops mucrosquamatus | reverse complement strand
CCAGGAGTCAGGTGTGTCGGATAATGAGGAAGAAAAGTTGTGGCTGGATCCACGCCAGCGTAGGAGCGACAAGCGTGCGCAGCAGAAAAGGAGACGTGCCAGAGATTAAGCTGAGTCACTGGACCACACCCCACAGGCTATAAAAGGGTGGTGGTGGCCATTTGGACCTCTGTGACGGACAAAAGCTGAATCTCTGGCAAAGTAGTTTGCTGTGGTTTTAAACTGTGTGTATTGTTTTTTGTTTCTGTGTGCTTGGAGTAAAAGGTCTTGGCAGGCAGCTACGGAGCTGCTGCTAAGTTTCTTATCTGTGAAGTGGTGTCTGGAGAAGTCTTTAACCCTCGGCTGGCTGTTTGGGTGTGTGGGTCGGACGGGGACAGAACAGCAATAAACCTTTGTTTTGTAAACCAGACTTGTCTTCGTATTGTATCAAAATTTGGGATTTTTACATCTCACAACAAGAAAGGACTCAGTGGGAACTTCCTTTTTTTTAAAAAAAAAAAAATCATAATAACTGTAAACCATAAAAGCGGGCCTTTGAACACAAAAGAAGGCCAATTCCATTGTTTCCTTTTATATTTTCATATCCAAATGGCGGAAAATAAAAGGGGGTTGGAAGGAGATTCTCATTGATTTCTGAAGGTTTGCAACCCGTGGTAATTTCTTTTTATTAGTCTATTTTTCATACCCCAACCAAGTGTCACGCTTGAGTGGAAGATAAAAGATGAACAGCCACCATTTTTTTCGGGAATTAATTTTGTCAATATGGTCTGTGCTTTTATTATGCAATGGAGGAACAATTACAACACTTTTTTTTGTTCCCCAGGAACTTTGGGAGATTATAATTTTTCCGTTATTGCTTTTTTTTTTTTTTGCCTTAAAAAAAGTTCAATAAGGAAATATATTTTTATTACATGGGTTATTGATGGTATAAAACTGTATATTTTAATGGGCCAGGAAGTACGAAGTAATTGATCATATGTTGGAAATGCATTAATTTGAATTACAGTATTTTTCATGTCTAACTTGGAATTATGTAAGAATATAAAAACATCACATACTAAATCTAAATCTATGACTTATTCTTTCATTATATTACATTGCAACTTGAGAACGGTCACCAGGGATGAATGAAATTCTTTGACTCCTTCCTCCATCTTCCATGTATGGGGTGGAAAAAAAAACTAAAATTATGATTTTATAGGGAAAAGCTATCCTTGAGAAGTATTGTCTCCAAAATTTCTACCTATAACAAACCTCAAGTATTTGTGATGCTGAAGCAGAAAGCACAAACAAAAATGATTATTTTGTACGTAAGAATAGGTAATACAAACTCTCCAAAGGAAACAAATGATCATCTTCTTCTTCTTCTTCTTCTTCTTCTTCTTCTTCTTCTTCTTCTTCTTCTTCTTCTTCTTCTTCTTCTTCTTCTTCTTCTTCTTCTTCTTCTTCTTCTTCTTCTTCTTCTTCTTCTTCTTCTTCTTCTTCTTCTTCTTCTTCTTCTTCTTCTTCTTCTTCTTCTTCTTCTTCTTCTTCTTCTTCTTCTTCTCCT
>NW_015418034.1:0-1549 GCF_001527695.2 Protobothrops mucrosquamatus | reverse complement strand
CTGGTGGGCACAGGTCAACAAGGGGAACTCCCCCCTCCATGCCCAACCAGGTCTCGGTGATACCTGCCAGGTCCGCTCCCCCCTCCTGAATAAGTTCTTGGATGAGGGGGGCCTTATTCACCACGGACCTGGCATTGCACAGCATCAGCCGATGGTCCCGGGCCTGAAGATCCAAGGTCCCTGGAGGTCGAGTAGAGCCATTGCATCATCCCCACTGATCACATGATCGCAATTTGGCCAGTTGGCAATTGGTGTTCTGTCCCGGCCTATGTGAGTCCTTGTTAACTCACAAGGACAAACTCCTCTTTTAACAAGTAGGTTGGAAATGCAGGGAAAACAAACCCCTTTTATTAAGTACAGACCTGAAAAATGTCCCAAAAGCAAAAACAAATAAAACACGATGCAAACGGAGAATTGTCCAAGGCAAACAAAAGACGATTCAAACGGAGAATTGTTCACAAGCAAGGCAAACAAAACAGGATTCCATGAAACTTAAGTCCTTTGAAAACGGTTGCCTTCAGCAACCAGCACCGCCTGCACCTTCCCTTTTTATTATGCAGCCCCAAGGTGTGGCTTCTCAATGCCTTCTCCTCCTCCCTTGGAGTTGCCCCATTGCCTCCCTCTGTCCTGCTCTTGTTGCCTGTCTGTGTTTGCGAGCGTCTATGATGTCTTCCAACTGTAAATCCTCAGAGTCTGACTCAGCTTCCCCGCACAGCTGAGTCTCAGCCTGAGCACGATTGGAGGGGCCAGGCTCTTCATCAGACTGTAAGTCCTGGAGCTCATCAGAGCCTTCCTCCGACTCTGATGACTCTCCAGGCCCCTACTCCTCCTCTTCTATTCCCCAGACTCAGCTGCCAGGTCCAGTGGCTGGCACAGACTCACAACAATTGTCAGTTGCATCTTGTGGTGGTCACATCCTGCAGTCACAAGCAAAGTCAGTCGGGGAAGCTGGGTTTGCTGAACAACTGTATCATGTACTTAACTGCCATGTGATGTACTGAGAGCAATCGTAATGATTTGTTTAAAGACCATAGTAAAAATGGTTATAAAATTGGGTTGGGTCATGTGATGACTCACTTAACAACCGCATTGCTCAGCAACTGAAATTCCTGTCCCAGCTGTGGTCATAAGATGAAGACTACGTTTGCACTGAATTCGCTGTGTTTAAATACAGCTGTATCGTTACAAGTGTTTAGCAGTGTCATTTCCAGAAATTCTTCCAAGAATAGATCTTTAAGGGTCTAGGACAGGGGTAGGCAACCTTGGCTCTTTTATGACTCGTGGACTTCAACTTTTGGGAGTTAAAGTCCACGAGTCATAAAAGAGCCAAGGTTGTCTACCCCTGGTCTGGGATGACTCACAGCAGCCAGGTTGGCATGGCTGTGTCAGTATGGATAGGTGGGCCTGACTGGGTGGGTGCACCCATCCACGTCCACTTAGCCACGCTGACCAAGCCACACCCACCCAGCTGCGCCCATCCATCCACATCTACCTGGCTGCTGTGAGTCATCCCATTCGGGATCTTTAAGGCTCCACTGCAAATGAAGGG
>NW_015418032.1:0-1549 GCF_001527695.2 Protobothrops mucrosquamatus | reverse complement strand
ATTTCAGAAGGAAGCTCAGCATCCTGATGATATTCTCATCTATTCTACAAGTCCATAGATGAAGATCAGAAAGGGAAAGAAATATACTGTAAGTCAATATTTGGCTAGTCAACAGGATAGTTTCTGGAAACATGGTTGAGTTATCTAGATCATGGCTACTCAGAAGAACTGGTGAAAATATGTTTAGCCAAAGTACAGTGAGCTTGTTAGGAATATTTAAATGGAATTAGACAACCTATGCATCATTGGGTCACGATTTCAGAGATATTTCCTTACCTAAGAGAAATAAAATGACCATGGCTGAGCAAAAAAACAGTGAGGGAGGGAGTGACTTACAACTTCCTCCCGTCTTTTCCATTAAATTTCCTTGCGGCAGGCAGGGAGCATCAGAAGCCAATCTACCTTCCTTCCTTCCTTCCTACCTTCCTTCCTTCCTTCCTTCCTTCCTTCCTTCCTTCCTTCCTTCCTTCCTTCCTTCCTTCCTCCCTCCCTCCCTCCCTCCCTCCCATTTACTTTACTTGTAAGAAGCTTTCAGGAGAAGATCAGTGGGGAAGCCTGCGCGAAATTGCAAGTTCAAGGAGAGCAGGTAATTAAGTGTCTGCTGATGGCTGTGGAAGGGAGTGAAGGGCTGAGTAGATCAGGAATGGTATGTGCGGGTGCATGAGAAGTATTGTGTGGATTGGGAAGGACGGGTAGGTGTATGACAGAAATATTATGTGGTCAGGGAGGATGCATAGGGGGTGATATGGGTCAAGAAGTGTGTGTTGGGGTCATAGGGGTAAGAGGTGCCACATGCTTCTTTTTCCAGCAGGGAAGGTAAGTGGCTATTACTGGATGGGGGAGGGAATGAGGGATTGTGAAATTGGGAAACTATCACAAAACACTGAAATTGAAGATTACATGACCATAGGAGCAGTCCAGAAGCAACTGATAGCACTGAAACAGCCACAACTTTCTCAAATTTTATGAATGTAATCCATCTATGTGGTTGCTAAATATAAATCATGATTTGAGGGTACATATCTAGTCATCCATCCACCCAGCCACCCATCATCCATCTATCATCCATCCATCCATCATCCATCCATCCATCCATCCATCCTGCTTACCATTATAGAGGTTGTAGGATTTTTTATATATATATTTGCTTTTAATTTTTATAAGTAACTAGAGTTTTCAGTTATATTGTGGCACTTTTCTACTCTCTAGGAACACTCCAGCTGCATTCCCTAGATGGCACCATTTGGTGATGTATCTATGCAATGCATATAACTGTTTTCTTTATTGTACTCAGATCATTGCATTTTTAGAAGTTTTCATACAAGCTGCCATGTCTCATTTAGTGATCAAAGAAATCAGTGGGCTGTCTTTGAATAAGCCTATTTTATTTTTTTTAAAAAGATATCTCAACATCAAAGAATTTAGAAGTCATTAGGAAAAAAACACTATATATGGAATGATCACAGAGAGATTTCTACAGTTATGAGACTTCTTGTATTGAACTCTGAGTTTTATTCTCCATAATGATGCTTTAATAATATTTCTGTAA
>NW_015418031.1:0-1549 GCF_001527695.2 Protobothrops mucrosquamatus | reverse complement strand
GAGCCAGACCGATTCATACAGCAAAGCCAGCAGCTAAGGAGGATGCTGGCGTTAGAGGGGGACGAGGTGAATCCATCCAGGCAGTCCTGACTTGGGTGGCTTTCTGCGTCCTTCAGAAAGGTGGGTGGTGTGATGCCAGAACAATTCTGGCTTCCTGCACAAAGTTGTGTTTCCGTAGCCGCTTTCCATCCTCTGCATGAAAATCGGTATCAGTTTCAGAAGGGAAGGGAAAGTCGTGTCCGCCTCGCAGACGGAGAGACTAAAAGAGGCCGCTCAATTCATCTCTCCTTCATTTTCCCTTCTATTTTATTTTATTTTTTTCAATTAAAACCGGAAAAAGAGTTCTCGGGCCGGAATGAAAACACGTGCACACGCCCACTCACCCCGGCTCCGAGGCAGCAGAGGAACACGTTGTTAGGTCCACGCTTAGCAGTGTGCCATTGCTGTCCTTTATCTGATCCCATCCATGCTTTTTTTTCTTTATTATTATTATTATTACTACTATCATTATTTTTGCACCCTGGCTGGGTGAATGGTTTATCCGTGCAAATGTGAGCTAGGACAAAGCTGGGCAGGATGAGTTGAAGGAAGGAAGGAAGAAGGAGGTCTATAATGTTTGGCTCAGCTTTTAAACGCTCCAGACGTGTGTTTTGTGCTTTCGTGGCAGACGGTGGATCCTATCTGCAGAACATCTCCGTTCATTATTTTTCTTTCAAAGGACTTCTTAAAATGTGACGTTACGTGATACAGCCTTGCAGGGAGACTGTCTGATGCTGGGAAGAGTGGTGTACAAATAGGCAGCAGCTGAATCCAGTGGGACTTCTCCTTGAGTGAAGGTGCTTTTTTTTCAGGAGGCAACTGGACTTTCTTGTTTTTCTTTGAAGGACGTTTCGCTTCCCATCCAAGGAGCTTCTTCAGCTCCGACTGGATGGTGGGGAATGGAAGGATTTATACTCCTTGCTGACAGCTGGTCATTTGCCTTCTTTTAGAGAGTCGTTGAAACCACTTGGAGGTTTACCTGTGTCTTCAGGGTCCCCTGAGTAGTGCAAATGTTTGTAGTCTTAAGTCTTTAGGATGGATGCCCACAACTAAATCATTTTAGGTGTGGTCCTTTGGGAAAGGCCATCTGTTTCTGTCTCCCTGAAGTCTGTGCTTGCAGATATGTCAGGGAATGGTGTAGGAATGTTAAGTTAAGCTAAGCTGAGAATCTGTATCCTTCTAGAGTTATCTGATTCCAACTCCCATCAGTGCCAGCCAATAATCAAGACTGATGGGAGAGGTAATCCAATATCTGAAGAATGTTCATCCCAAAGTATATGGCCAAATGTCTATGAAGATTCTCAGTCATTCAGGTCATAGTTGTATCAAAAGTGGCTACAACTCATGAAGCTTCCAGGGTAGGAAGCGAAACAACAACAACAACAACATCATCATCATCATCTTCTTCTTCTTCTTCTTCTTCTTCTTCTTCTTCTTCTTCTTCTTCTTCTTCTTCTTCTTCTTCTTCTTCTTCTTCTTCTTCTTCTTCTTCTTCTTCTTCTTCTTCTTC
>NW_015418030.1:0-1549 GCF_001527695.2 Protobothrops mucrosquamatus | reverse complement strand
ACTCCTCCTTTAATTTCTCAATGAAGACAGATTTAATCTGGATTCTGCTTTATAGACAAATCCTAATTATAATCTGAATGAATTCAAACAATTGTTACTGTCACGTATAATGTCTCAGTTAAAAATGCCCAGTGTGACAGATGGCACAGTAACAATTGGCAGCATGTTAAAGAACCATGTTTACTGCTTTCAATTTGACCGCAGTTCACTGCTGGAGATTTGACAGTTTTTAGGTAAATTATTTCAAGACTACTAACAGCAATTAAGATGTCAAAAGGGTCTTTGGTTTTAATATACCCTTAGATACAGAAGCACATCTGTACATTACCCTGAAAATGAAAAGCAGCATATACATCTAAGAAATAAAACAACATTCTGAACTCTTTAGCTGGGCATTTTATTGATTAACTTACAAATACATATATGAAGTTCTTTATTAATATTAGCACTTGTAATATCAGATACATCACTAGATGGCTATTGATTGAAAAGCAATCATTTTTTCTATTCTTAAATTACAAATCCTAAATAACTGGCCTCTAACACACTTCTAGGATATTTTTATATCTAATATCAACATTCTGCCCAAAAATCAGAATTGGGTACAGTTTTTCTTATTTTAGCTATTTACTACAAACTTGCCTTTCCCATTTTTTCCTGATATAACATACTTTATAAACTTTGGCTATAAAAAGTAAGTACAGTTCAACAACAGCTGCAATCCATGCCGTTTTCTTTCAACAATATGAAGCTTGTGTTTCATTTTCCTTTCCTTTTCCCCACTAGGTCTTTTTACCATCACGCAGCCCTAGAATTTCCAGGTAGCTTTACCAAAACCGGCTAGATGCTGCCACCTGCTGCGGCTTTGTGCTATTTTTGTCACTTCAGTTCTGAATGAAAAAGAGATTAACTTTGTTACTATTGCTATTAGGTTTACATGTAAGGTAATTATTTCATTCTCATATTTCATAAAAAAAATAACACCGTTCCCTAAAAACACAATAGGATTTTAATGGCGATGCCGTTTCAGGCACATCTCTACAACTGGCTTCTTTACTAGGATCATAAACCAACGTACTTTCATTTTAATGCTGCATCATTCATTCATACTGTGCCTGTCTCGTTGCTTCAGCATAGGAAAATACTGCTTTGCTGACGCAGGGAATTCACAGCAGAATCCCATAAAAAGCTCCTCTAGGATTTCAGAGCTACTACAGCAGCACTGCTACCACAACAGGAGAGAGAGAGGTTCGGTGCACAACTGCAGGCACAGAGAGAAGCATGCAGCGGGTAAAGCTTCTGCGGTTGCCACTTACACTTTTGTCAATATCCAGTTTCAGCTTTTTCTGAGAGATGCTCTTTTGGATCCTCTTGCTGAAGGAGGCGTTGCCAGCCGGGCGGACGCAACGGTCCCCATCGTCGATGAGGCAACAACTTTGTCCGTAAAAAGGGGTGGCAGGAGGACCATCCCGGCTGTCTTCCTCCGTGCTGAAACCATTCATCGCAGCCTCCCACCAGCCTCGGTCGACCGAAGGGGCAGCGCCGGGAT
>NW_015418029.1:0-1549 GCF_001527695.2 Protobothrops mucrosquamatus | reverse complement strand
CCAAAGACAAAAGGAATAATTAAAAGCAGTCTGCAGACTTAGCCTTAGATTTAAATGTTTTAATGTTTTAATTTGAAAGAACAATGGTTCTTTGGAATTTCTAGCACAAGCAATACTGAAAACCTGTCATTTACTAATCAAATGTTAAAATAATAGAAGAGCGGGCTTGACACCAAACAGTAGATTAGAATATGTGATGATCCTTAAAATAGAACAATGTTTTCCTTCCTATAACAGGGGACGATCAAATGAAAGGAACCTTTTGATATATTTATTCTACCTCTGAAAGAACTGTCATGTATCTACAGGTGGTTATGCATAAAAGAAATGTGTGTGTATGAAAGAGAGATGGAGGGTTTTTTGGCGCTCTGAATGTTCAATATTTATTACACTTTCTCTTTGATTTCTTATAGCATGTGTAAATCCACTGTTCCTTATTTTAGGGCAAGGAAAATGAATGAAAGAAAGAAAAAAAAAAACAGCAAGCCCTGCAGAACAGTTGCCCCTATAATCTGTCCCTGATGCCCACAAGTTTAGGTCTTTGCTAGGCTGCAGGACTGTAACTCACAATCCAGAGTGAGTTTGAATCACCTCTGTCAAAAAGGAAAGACGCATTTTCTTTAAACCCAATGCGTTTCAGGATACATTCTATTTCACAAACACTAGAGAGAGAGGAAAATGAACTCCTAGCTGCATTCATTCCTAAAGCTATCAGTTAAAAAACAAACATAAAGAAAATCCCTGAACACTGCAGCAAACTCAAGGATTAGATGGGTGCAGTTAAGCAAAGCATTTTGGTTAAATGTTGGATTTGAACTTAAAGCAATAAGATGCCTAAACTTAGAGCAAATAAAATCTCTAATATGGATCTAGAAAAAGAGAATAGACAGACCAGACAGGGAGACAGGCAGGCAGGCAGATGATAGATAGATAGATAGATAGATAGATAGATAGATAGATAGATAGATAGATAGATAGATAGATAGATAGATAGATGGATGGATGGATGGATGGATGGATGGATGGATGGATGGATGGATGGATGGATGGATGGATGGATGGATGGATGGATGATAGATAGAGATAGATAGAGAGATAGAGAGATAGAGAGATAGAGAGATAGACAATAGACAGACAGACAGATAGACAGATATGAGAAAGATGGAGATTATTTGCTTCCTGCTAAATTCATCAAGAAAAGTTTTCACAAAGTAATTGTAAAATTACAGCAGGATTGATTGGTAAATTTAAAGCAGATACGGTTGGACAAAAGGCTGATTTTAATCACATGTTCTGCACAATTGTTTTACAACTGTATCGCCTGTGGCTCCAATGTAGCACCAATGAATATTTCTTCTGATAGGCTGTGTGCACCAGGTAATTTTAAGCATAACTTTAAAGCAATGATTTTTATTGATACATTAAAGTAGGTCAAAAGTATATGCCTGAAAAATAATCTTTTACTTTCAAGAATTTATCTTAGCTCTTGGACAATAAACACGGTGGGGGAGTATTGTTGGTTAAGATTATGATAGAATGTCCTAATCTG
>NW_015418028.1:0-1549 GCF_001527695.2 Protobothrops mucrosquamatus | reverse complement strand
CCTGGACAGACTTGAACACTGGGCACTATCTAACAAAATGAAATTCAATGGTGAAAAAAGTAAGGTTCTACATTTAGGCAAGAAAAACCAAATGTACAGGTATAGTATAGGGGGTACCTTGCTCAATAGTAGTAACTGTGAGAGGGATCTCAGAGTCCTAGTGGACAATCACTTAAATATGAGCCAGCAGTGTGCTGCAACTGCCAAAAAAGCCAACACAGTGCTGGGCTGCATTAACAGAGGGATAGAATCAAGATCACGTGAAGTATTAATACCATTTTACAATGCCTTAGTAAGGCCACACTTGGAATACTGCATCCAGTTTTGGTCACCACAATGTAAAAAAGATGCTGAGACTCTAGAAAGAGTACAGAGAAGAGCAACAAAGATGATTAGGGGACTGGAAGCTAAAACATATAAGGAACGGTTGCTGGAATTGGGTATGTTTAGTTTAACGAAGAGAAGGACGAGGGGGGACATGATAGCAGTGTTCCAATATCTCAGGGGCTGCCACAAATAAGAGAGAGTCAAGCTATTCTCCAAGGCGCCTGAAGGCAGGACGAGAAGCAATGGGTGGAAACTGATCAAGGAGAGAAGCAACTTAGAACTAAGGAGAAACTTCCTGACAGTTAGAATAATTAACCAATGGAACAACTTGCCTCCAGAAGCGGTGAATGCTCCAACACTGGAGGTTTTTAAGAAGAGACTGGACAGCCATTTGTCTGAAATGGTGTAGGGTTCCTGCCTGAGCAGGGGGTTGGACTCGATGACCTCCAAGGTCCCTTCCAACTTTATTATTTATTATTTATTATTATTAAATAAATGCTTTAAAGGAGTTATTCTTTAATAGTAGTATTACAAGTTGTTCTCACAAAGAACAAACAACCAAAACAGTTTGGAGCAGTTTGTTTTAGTGTCCTAGTTAACCATGCTTCTTTTTCATTGCACTTCCCATCTTGAATAATATTCTTGATCTCTTCCTTTAATTTATGGTCTTATTGAGCAGGTTGGAAAGAATCTTGAAAGCCTATCAGTGTGTCCTTCTCATACTAAATGGAATCAAGGCAGGAGCTAGGATCTCTGATGGGTAGGGCTTTCCTATCAAGGAGTAACTTTAATGATGACAGAGAACCCAAATATATTCACTTTTGTCCTTAATAATTGTTTTAAGGAAACAGCTTATCATTCTTTTTAAGTTTTTATGCTATTAAAAACTAAGAAATGAAACCTGAAATGCTAGTACAAAATCTAAAAGAATATTTAGTTGATTTGCAAAGTAGTGGAATGTCATATCTTTGTAGGAAAGATTAAATATTTGTATATTTCTATAAAATAGTCAGATATCTTACTACAGTCTGCCTAAATGTTTCAGAAGGCTGGTAAAGAAATAAAACACAAGAAAATAACTTTCTGTTCTCTGAACTGTGGCCAACAAAAGTGAATTCTATTAGATCAAAGTAATATACTATAGCTAATATGGAGGTAAATGAACCTGTAATGATTCCCACTTGAATTAAGAAATAAAGGAAGGGAGGTGGGGTATGGGATA
>NW_015418027.1:0-1549 GCF_001527695.2 Protobothrops mucrosquamatus | reverse complement strand
CTCACCTACATCGTCCATATAGGACGACTCGGGAACTCAACTCCTACCCCGGGCAGCTCACCGATCCCCTTATGCCCAGGGGAAAGGTATCAAGCCGTTTGACAGCAGATGCTAGCTGTCAAACCGGCTTTTACGCAAAACAGGCGGGAGGCAGCAAACAGCTGCGACCAGCGAAATCGCCTGCCACCGGAAGTCTCGATACTATCTCTGTGTTGATTCAGCTTAGGACTGCATTGGCTTTTTTGGCAGCTTCAGCACTCTGCTGGCTCAAACTTAAATGGTATCCATCAGGATACCTAAAACCATATCACAGTTACTGCCATTAAGCCAGTGCCACCTATTTTATGTCTGCACAGTAGGTTTTAGAGACAAGTGGTTGTTTGGTTGAATCTGTCCAAGTTATGACCTTGGAAAAGAAAATCGTTAATCATTCCTGGCCTTTTAAGGATAGACATCCATTCCCAATTATAATGATGCCAAACTAATAAAATATGACATATACTGTATCATTGTGTTACAATTGTTCATACACATATGTTACGCAGGAATTTGCATTGTGATTCATGACACACATTCTCTCGCTTGTTCCTCTTTGAATCTCTTGTAGATGGCTCTGTGTGTAAAGGAGGACTTTTGCTGCTTTTCATTATCAAATAACCAGTTTTATGAGTGATGATGGGGTTTATTTCAAGAAGCCTTATATAGTTCTGCATATTCTATATGTTATATCATTCTTATCTTCATGTTACACTTTCTGGCTTAAGAGAAAATACAATTGCATTCTGGGAATTTTTAATATTGGAAAAATATCTTAAAACAAGAAAGGAGAAGAAAGGAGTAGAAACCAAGAACAACAACTTTTTCAATATGGACAGGCAATTTTGATGAAAACCAACTAGTTTCTGTGGAATAGCCAGAAAGAATACTAGGTTCTTAGAATAGATTTCTTGAACTAGATAGATTCCTAAAAATCTGGTCCCTAAGCACAATGGGGTATAACTCATAGACAATGATCTCCCCTCCCATCCCTTCCCCTTCCCTTCCCTCCCTTCCCCTTCCCTTTTCTATAGCTCCAGTACATAACAAACTGAGATGGAATGAGAATAAGTGGAAATATATTTATCTGTGTAACTGAAAAGAAGAATTTATTGTTGTTAGTCTTATTTTCTTTTTTTTAAAATAGCCAAGATCCAAGACCTTAACAAATGTCAAAAATACTATTTTATTCATGTCATATGTAATATTTATTAAATACATACCGGTAGGTGCTTTGTATAGCTCTGCAATTCCTGTATAACAATAAACACATTCCTTTTTTATAGAAGAAGAAACAGAAGTTCAGTTTTAGAGACTAGCATTTGGATGAAGCAGAAGGCTACTCAACTGGGTATTTTTAAACAAAATGCTAGAATTCCTTTCTCTTTCCTCATTTAATTAGCAAAATGAAGCAGCTGTTGATTTATGAATAGACCCCTGTGATTCAGTAGATTGGATATAGATTAGATAAACTGACCTTTGATTTCATTGAAATCAATGGGACAAGTGAATC
>NW_015418026.1:0-1549 GCF_001527695.2 Protobothrops mucrosquamatus | reverse complement strand
CTGTGACAGGTAAAAACATGCTTGGACAATTATGTTGCGTGTTCTAGAGTCGGCAAACCAGACAATCTCTATATCTGCACAGACAATGGAACAACAAAAAATATTGTATACCCACAAGCATTGTGAAATTAAACATATTACAAACGTGTGCTTTCTCTTTTCTTTCTTTTCCATTTAACCAGACTGAGCCACAGCAACACGTGGCCAGGTACAGCTAGTTTATAATAATGCTGCTTTTTAAAATGCAGCATTCATTCCTTTTTTTAAAAAAAACAAACCCTTTTATCTGGGCTTTATCTCAGTAGGAATCAGACATGAAAATCATGTACAGCTATGTCACAATTAGTGCAAATTCAAATAACGCAGTTTTCATTTTAAAGGATATTATAAATTGATACCAGGTCACATTTAATGCAACCCAAAGTTAGAATAGCACATGTGTAGTTGCTGCTGGGGTTTTAAACATGCCTAATCTTTGTGAGTGAATAATGGAGAAAAGGAAAATAGTAATTCACTCTTAAGGAACTTAAAAATATATGTGGAATCTTTGGTGCTCTCTGAGGTTTATTTTTTGTTTGCAGATATTTCATTACTGGACTATGGTGCTAGTGAGTGTGGAATTTTCTCCCTATTTATACACAGTAGCTTACCTTGCCATGTTGGTTGGGTGTGTGTGTGTTTTTTTTTCTCTTTGGTAGTTCTTGGATCAGAGTATTGTTTTCTGCTTGATTGTTTGTCAAGTGTTAAACCATGGTTATCTGGGTGTTTTCTACTGAAGAGAATGTGTTCTTTTCTTTTTGTTTCCTTCATAGCTTTTTATTGTCACTTAAATGGTGGGTAGATGTGATTTATTTCTATATACATTCTGATTTGTCTGAATGCAAAGCTTCCGGGAATTCCCTAACAGTATTTTTTTTTCCCATCTTGGGCTATTGGTCTTTTAGTTTATTTAAGATGCTTTGGAGAGCTTTAGTTGGTTTGTATGCTACAATTATGCCATATGGTGTAATAGTCTGTTGTTTGTTTCTGAGAAGTTTTGGAAACTGTAAAGCTTCACAGGAAGTTGTAAGGCAATATATATATATATATATATATGGATGCTGACCTTAACATCATTCAAACTATACAGATTTGCTGAGATGTGGATAAAGCACTCTGTGCAGTATGAAGATTTAGAAAGAGAAAACAGTTCAGTCTGTGCTGTTAAACATTTTGAAAGACAATAAAAATGTGAGGGAAAGCTATAATTTTTATCACTAAATTTAAGTTTTGAAAAATTTTGAACTCCCTGATTTCAGCTCCTTTTCCCTAACATCTACTTGATAACAACTTTTGCCACCCTTCTCCACGTTCATTATGATATTCTCATTACAGTGATTTATTTGATAGTGTATCTTCAGTATCTTATTGCCAATTTACTATGCCTTCCATACAGATTAGCACATTCAAATGCATAAGACCTTATAGAACAATTAGATAGGTGCCCAAATGAATTTAAGGAAGAGGAGATATCTTTCAACAGGCAAATGAAAAAAAATATTTTTGTTAA
>NW_015418025.1:0-1549 GCF_001527695.2 Protobothrops mucrosquamatus | reverse complement strand
ACAATTGGAGAAATCTTAAATTCCTGAGATGAAATAATGACCTCTTACAACAGACAGCAGAATCTAGTCAATCATGTCTGGTGTCAAAAAGCTAAGATGGATCAGATCTATTTTATGTTTAACAGACCAAGAATATACTAAGATTATAGACTTGTCTGAGAAGCTGCAGAGACATGTAAACAAATGGTTGTACATCTAGGATTACCCGTAATACATGTAAAAAGGGGAAAGATTTCAATCTCACCACTGTGGTTTCCACCTTGACTTTTTTACTCACCCACCTCCAACAGGCATCCCTGCTACCTGTCATATTTGCAGAAAGAGCTTAGATGCTCACCAGCACCTACTGCAAAATAAGCAACTTTCCAACTTTCTCAAAAGTTGTTTCGCCCTCCTGTTATTAAAAAGGTAAAGGTATCCCCGTTCAATCATATTCAACTCTAGAGAACAGTCCTCATCTCTGTTTCTTGGCCAAGGGAGCCAGCGTTGTCCGAAGACAATTTCCCCGGTTATGTGGGCAGATGGCTATATATGCCAAAGGTACCAGGAACACTGTTACCCTCCCACCAAAGTGGTACCTATTTATCTATTTGCCCCAAAGGTGCTTTTTCAAGAGGCAACTGGACGTTCTTGTTTTTCTTTGAAGATGTTTCACTTCTCATCCAAGAAGCTTCTTCAGCTCTGACTGGATGGTGGGGAATGGCAGGATTTATATTCCTTGCAGATAGCTGGTCATTTGCATTCTTTTAGAGAATCGTTGAGGCCACTTGGAGGTCTTCAAAGAAAAAACAAGAAAGTCCAGTTGCCTCTTGAAAAAGCGCCTTCAGGACAACTATGACCTAGATGACTGAGAATCTCCATAGTTATTTATCTAGTTGCATTTGCATGCTTTTGAACTGCTAGTTGGACAGGAGCTGAGGCTAGTAATGGGAGCTCACCCCGTTGCATGGAGCCCTGGTTTGAAAACCAGGCTGTCAGCTCTCCAGCTGACAAAGTCAATGTCTTTAACTGCTGGGCCATTGCCCTCCTCTTATTAGATATAATAAATCTGGAATATTTTAAAAGAGCCATGGTGGCACAGTGTTTAGAATGCAGTATTGCAGGCTAACTCTGTTCACTGCCAGGAGTTCGATTCCGATTGGTTCAAGCTTGACTCAGCCTTCTATCCTTCTGAGGTCAGTAAAATGAGGACCCAGATTGTTGGGAGCAATATGCTGACTCTGTAAACTGCTTAGAAAGTGTTGTAAAGTACTATGAAGTGGTATATAAGTCTCATGAAGCCTCCAAGCACAATTATTACATTTATTGTTCATTGTACTTGCTGAAATTCAGTGGCAAAATGACATATTTTCTGGCAGGGAAGGAAGGCAAGGATTAGATTGAAATTGCTCCAGGATTTAAAAGAAAGGGGGGGGTTTGGCCTCCCTGATATGGAAAAATACTATCAGGCCATAGTTCTAACATGGGTACGAGATTGGGTACTCTTAAAAAACAGGAGAATACTATGTTTAGAAGGCCATGACTTAGAAATAGGATGGCATGCCATGCT
>NW_015418024.1:0-1549 GCF_001527695.2 Protobothrops mucrosquamatus | reverse complement strand
AAAATCATAAATACAAATTACTGCTTCATTTGGCATATTTAAATCTCAGTTTGCATGTATAAACTAATACAATGTATATATTCTGCTTTTCAAATACATCTTTGACTTCCTAGCAAATTTCTTAGCTCATGTTTGATTACTAGTCTCCTTTCTATCCCTTTATTACCTTTTTTCAATCCTTCTCAAATTGAGCCATTCCGTAACCTTTAGCTATCTTCTACTACTCTGAAAACGTTTAAAAACTGACTTGATTCTCCCATACTTTTTGGAACATAGTCCAGTTGGACTAAAACACTCTGACAGCTAGACACTGACTAATTTTTAAAATCTAAAAATATGTTCTAAGTTGATTGAGGGTAAAGGCTCTATAGTTACAGTAATAAAACTGCTAATGCATCCCTAATGAAAAATGTACAAACTCTAATTTGGCTGCATATGGGCAATCCTAACAAATTCTGTTGATGTGTGTATCAGCTTTCTGAGAAATGTTTGTAACATTAAAATTAATAGCAGGATATAAATGTATTAAATAAAATTTAAAATGGAAAATGTTCATTTCTGCAGGGTATTTACGTACTTCAGGATAATAAATTTCGTCTTTTGACTCAAATGTCTGCAGGAAAGCAATACTTGGAACATGCCCCTAAGGTATATATATTGTAGCTTTAAAATGTCAGTTCTTTAATGGATTGTTATTAAGCCTTCTGTCTCTCCATATGTGTGGGGAGGAAGATCAAATTGTGGTTTCCTGCTCCCTCCCATTTTCTTTGTGCTATGTGCACAGGTTGTATATTATGTATATTATGCATAACATACATAATATGCAACCTGTGTTTTATGCCTTTTATGCATACAATGCTAATTTGTCTGAATATATGAGGAGCTAAAGTCTGGTAAAATGAGGAACTATGTAGTGCTTACCAACCTTTTTCTCTTCACATCCAATTGAGAGAGAGTTCTGTTTTGACTCAATGGAATGTGAGTAGAAATCTCTGCAGATTTTGCTGCTGAATGGGGCAAAATCTTAAACAAGGCATGGGGAGAAATGTGGGAAGGACCTAGGATATTGTGCTAGCATTTGCAGTCCTTTGAACAGTATAATCACTGTACTGTTGTTTTTAATTTGTGAGACTGTTGTGTGAAATTTGGAAGATAAATATTGGATGGGAAACATGTATCTACAAAGTATCTAAAAATTAAATGCATTCTAGCTATTTAGATATGCATCTTTGTTCTCATACCAATATAACAAGAGAGATTTTTGGTTCTCTTTATAGGTTCTTTATCACTCCTTTTTCTTTGGAACTGCATTCAATCTACTTTGAAAAGGCTCTGAAGTATAACATTAACTGTTAGAAAATCTTATTTTGTTATTGGAAAAAGAGCCAAATGGTCTTTGCAGTATGGCGGTGGTGGCGAACCTATGGCACGAGTGCCAGAGGCGGCACTTGGAGCCCTCTCTGTCAGCACACGTGCCGTTGCCCAAGCCTTGCCTCCCCCCACGACCCCCTCCTCTCTAGCAGCCCCCCTAAAGGAGAGTCACCCTCGA
>NW_015418023.1:0-1550 GCF_001527695.2 Protobothrops mucrosquamatus | reverse complement strand
ATCTAGGGAACTGACTGCCACTGAGTGTGACTTGGGAATCTCCTCTCTCGCCAAAGTTCTACAGATCTTCTGCCTTGATAAGGGCACCGTTGAAACTGACCGGTGCTTTGTCAGAGCATGTGGTATCCTGCACCGTGCTCAATGCAAAATGTGCTAAGGCATTTCACACAAAGGGCTGTCGAGCCTGTGTTTGAAATTACTCTAGCAAAGAGAAAAGACCATTTCATGAGGCAGCGAGTTCCACCGGATCTTATCTTACCATCTGGAGATTTCTTCTAATATCTAACCTGAATCTGAGAGGGTCTTTGATGGTCTCTGAGCTTGCTTGTTTTCTTGCAGATGTTTCATTGCCCAAACTAGGTAACATCAACACACTAGCAGTTAAGCCCAGAGAGCACCAAGGACCCCACAGGGGGAATAATAATAATAATAATAATAATAATAATAATAATAATAATAATAATAATAATGATGATGATGATGATGATGATGATGATGATGATGATGATGATAATAATAATAATAATAATAATAATAATAATAATAATAATAATAATAATAATAATAATAATAATAATAATAAAGTTGGAAGGGACCTTGGAGGTCATCTAGTCCAATCCCCTGCTCAGGCAGGTAACCCTATACCATTTTGGACAAATGGCTGTCCTGTCTCTTCTTAAAAACTTCCAGTGTTGGAGCATTCAACGCTTCTGGAGGCAAGGAGTTCCACTGGTTGATTGTTCTGTCAGGAAGTTTCTCCTTAGTTCCAGGTTGCTTCTCTCCTTGATTATAATAATAATAATAAATAAAGTTGGAAGGGATCTTGGAGGTCATCTAGTCCAACCCCTATACCATTTCGGACAAATGGCTGTCCAGTCTCTTCTTAAAAACTTCCAGTGTTGGAGCATTCACCGCTTCTGGAGGCAGGTTGTTCCACTGGCTAATTGTTCTTACTGTCAGGAAGTTTCTCCTTAGTTCTTGCTTCTCTCCTTGATGAGTTTCCACCCGTTGCTTCTTGTCCTGCCTTCAGGCGCTTTGGAGAACAGCTTGACTCCCTCTTCTTTGGGGCAGCCCCTGAGATACTGGAAGGCTGCTATCATGTCCCCCCCTCGTCCTTCTCTTCATTAAACTAGACATGCCCAATTCCAGCAACTGTTCTTTGTATGTTTTAGCCTCTAGTCCCCTGATCCTCTTTGTTGCTCTTCTGTGTACTCTTTCCAGAGTCTCAGCATCTTTTTTACATCCTGGTGACCAAAACTGGATGCAGTATTCCAAGTGTGGCCTTACCAAGGCATTGTAAAGTGGTATTAACACTTCAGGTGATCTTGATCCTCCTCCTCCTCCTCCTCCACCTCCTCCTCCTCCTCCTCCACCACCACCACCACCACCACCACACAGTTCTAGCACTGATGATGTTACCAAGTTTGGGTCATGAAACGTTTGCAAGAAAACCACAAAGCTCAAAAGAGCACCCAGGACCCCTCCTTTCAACCTTGCGCTACAAATATTCTCCTTTATTGATAACCCAAATCTACTCCAAGTTGCTGGTT
>NW_015418022.1:0-1550 GCF_001527695.2 Protobothrops mucrosquamatus | reverse complement strand
AAGTTTTTAAGAAGAGACTGGACAGCCATTTGTCCGAAATGGTATAGGGTTTCCTGCCTGAGCAGGGGGTTGGACTAGATGACCTCCAAGGTCCCTTCCAATTTTTTTTTATTATTATTATTATTATTATTATTATTATTATTATTATTATTATTATTATTATTATTATTATTATTATTATTATTATTATTATTATTATCATCATTATCATTATCATTATCATTATCATTATCATTATCATTATTATTATAGCCCATGGTGCATGACAAGTAGCAGGGTTAGTTTAGTAACTAAACTAAGCACTTTATATGGGCATTTCTTCCCTGTCTTCTGCCTCTCTAGTCTCTGTGCCGTTCACTCCAGCGAATTACTTATCTGCAATGAAAATAACGTTTAAATCTCTGTTGGATACATTTGAACTGTTGCCAATGGGGTAGAGAGTCAGCTTGCCTAAGGCTGGGCAGGAAATTATCTTTAATACACACCTAAATCAAGAAGTCTTAAGTATCCAAGACGCTCCCCCCGCCAAACAAATTCTTTTCTGCAGCAAAAGAGCTCGGTTTGATCTACCAAAGGGAAACTCAGCTTTGGAATTTATATTTCACATTCAGAAATCCCCGGCTTCATTTTGTTACAGGATTTCAGTCAAGCTTGGAAGGATTGCACGACAATGCTGCCAATTAATGGGGTGAACTTGGCCACTGCCTTCTCATAAAACAACTTGGTGCATTCAGAAGGTTTTAATCTTTTTTTTTCCTACATGGTTTGATGCAGTGCTAGGCTGCATGAACAGAGGGATAGAATCAAGATCACGTGAAGTGTTAATACCACTTTGCAATGCCTTGGTAAGGCCACACTTGGAATACGGCATCCAGTTTTGGTCACCAGAATGTAAAAAAGATGCTGAGACTTTAGAAAGAGTGCACAGAACAGCAACAAAGATGATCAGGGGACTGGAGGCTAAAGCATATAAGGAATGGCTGCTGGAATTGGGTATGTCTAGTTTAATGAAGAGAAGGACGAGGGGGGGACATGATAGCAGTATTCCAATATCTCAGGGGCTGCCCCAAAGAAGAGGGAGTCAAGCTATTTTCCAAAGCGCCTGAAGGCAGGACAAGAAGCAACAGATGGAAACTAATCTAGGACAGAAGCAATCTAGAACTAAGGAGAAATTTTCTGACAGTGAGAACAATTAACCAGTGGAACAACCTGCCTCCAGAAGTTGTGAATCCTCCAACACTGGAAGTTTTTAAGAAGAGACTGGACAGCCATTTGTCTGAAATGGTATAGGGTTTCCTGCCTGAGCAGGGGGTTGGAATAGATGACCTCAAAGGTCCCTTCCAACTTTATCATTATTATTATTATTATTATTATTATTATTATTATTATTAATTTAATTTATATACCGCCCTTCTCCCGCAGGACTCAGGGCGGTGCACAGCGTATTAAAAACAGTACAAATACAAAGCATAAAAATACAAACCCCTGTAAAACCAGATTAAAAAACCGAATATTGGAAGCTGTGTCTCTATTTAAAATTATTTTTAAAA
>NW_015418021.1:0-1550 GCF_001527695.2 Protobothrops mucrosquamatus | reverse complement strand
GGCAGCATCTGAAGACTGACAAGCAATCTACCTCTGTCCTACATATTAAAAGTGTATTTTTCAATGCTATAGTTACTTCTTTACATTTTGAAATTAGATGAGTGCCCACAGGTTACCTGTTCCTCCCCTTTTTAAAATAAAAATTATATTAATGTTCAGCCTGAAGATGATTTTGAACATTCTTGCAGCATATAGCTGGCCTGGCTGGTCTGAAAAAGATGGCACATTTATGGAGGTCCAGGAAGAAATCCCTGAGCTATAGTCTAGATTGGAACAGGTAAAGCAAAAAGACAGTAAATCATTAGTCAATTGATTTGTTATCACTTTATTATGAATGCCCTATAGAGAGAGAAGTGATTGCAAAGTGTTTTGGTTCTGGGGCCAAGATTATTTGTAGTGTGCTGGTATTACATTGATCAGTGTGGGTACTATGTCTTATGTCTCGAGTTACAAAAAAAATTGACTGACTTTGATTTGTTTTGTTTTCAGGAATGAGAAGCCATGGTTCTTCAGTTGCCTCCTTGCAAATGTTTGTGTTTTGTGTGTCCTTTCTCTGATAAATGTGCCCAATTTCCTACCAGTTGTCACTGCTTCCTGCCAATGAACAAAGACTGGAGAAGTTGCATCAGATTTATTTCGGTGAGCATAGTGGTTGGGATGTATTTTCTCAAATGTGTTGTTTATTAAGGAAACAAAAATCAATCCAAGCATGCTTTACCAATTTCTAATGGCCCCAGTTTCATTTTCTGCCAACACTAGATTGCAAATCGGTTGCATTGTTCCATAAAACAAGATTGAAATTATTAAGAATTGTGGTGACCTCGTCTACCTGAATAGACATTCATTGACAATGAAGATGTCTTGACAGTAGCTAGCTTCTTCCTTTTAGGATCAACCATCAACAAGCATTCAAAAATTACTCTGCAGACTAGGCATTGATAGAGCAGCCAGGAAGACCTTTGAAATGTTATTCAAATGTCATGATGAGTCCATATCTACAAAGATCAGAATCATGCAATCAATGATATTTCATATGAGACTTTATGGAAATGAAAGTTGGATTTTGAAGTAAGATAGGAAGAGGATTGATGCTCTTGAAAATTGGTGTTGGAGAAGATTCCTGAGAATACCATACACAGCAAAGAAAACAAACAAAGGAATCATCAAGCAAATCAACCCAGTTCTCACTTGAAGCACAAAGGACAGGCTTATCATATAGCACATTATAGACAGACCTCTGGCAAAGGCTCTAATGCTGGAAAGGTGGGAGGAAAGAGAAGAAGAAAATTACCAGCGACAAGATGGACGGACTGAGTTACAATAATAAAAATAATAATAATAGTAAAGTTGTAAGGGACCTTGGAGGTCATCTAGTCCAACCCCCTGCTCAGGCAGGAAACCCTATACCATTTCGGACAAATGGCTGTCCAGTCTCTTCTTAAAAACCTCCAGTGTTGGAGCATTCACCGCTTCTGGAGGCAGGTTGTTCCACTGGTTAATTGTTCTAACTGTCAGGAAGTTTCTCCTTAGTTCTAGGTTGCTTCTCTCCT
>NW_015418020.1:0-1550 GCF_001527695.2 Protobothrops mucrosquamatus | reverse complement strand
TGCTTGAGCAACACTTGGATTATAAGACCTCCTTGGTCCCTTCCAAGTATGTTACTCTGTATTCTGTATTTTGAATCTCTTGAGTAAGAAGGCTGAATTATATTTCTTGTCTGTTCCTTTGTCCTCTCTATGAAGGGATGAAGCTTTCTATAGAATCCTGAAAAGTGGAAGGGTGCACATGGGTCTAATGCTGTCAAAAACGATTGGATGAAGAAGGGTTATTGATCAGGCAGGAAACCTCCTGGAAAGTGCACCGTTTTTCCCAGTTGCATCAGAAGCTTCCATGCACACAGAATCCATCAGGTGGCTCCCTCCAAACAGAGAACACAACAACATGCGATTCACCATTCGTTCTCATTGGAGGGCGAATTCCAGAGGTGATTTATCATAGGAGAAGGGGAAGGAAGTGACATCACTGGGTCGTGTCTCTCTAGGACGCAGCATTCTGTCTCTCACCCTTTGAGCTTCGGAGGAAGTTTAAAGGGATGCAGAAAAGTCTTGAAAGGAAGAGATCCAGAGGTGGGAGAGGTAAGTGGCAGGTGGGGGAGGGTGATCTTCGTGAGCAAAGGGGGGCAGAGGGTGCTCCCGCTAGAGAAGGAAGGGACCGATACCAGCTCCCCATGCAGATGCAATTTTCTGAGTCCTGGGAATGGGAGAGCCCGGATCCCATGTTCCCCTGCCTTCCCTTTTCACGCAGGCGGCAGGCGGAGCGAAACAGGGTTGCCGCAGGAACAAATCCCCAGAGAGGAGGAAGGGTCCTGGGGGAATCCTTCCCGCCCCATATCATGGAAAAGCTCCAAAGTCGGAGATGGGGAGAGCTTGGATGGCAAATCTCAAGCAGGAAATAAGAAATAAGAAAATAGCGGAACGGGAGGAACTGCAGAAGATTGTGCCTGATTCTCCTTATGTGCTGGAATAATGACACTAAAATGGGGTTGGCTCCTCCGCAGTTCAATTTGTCTTAGGAGGTTAAGTGAAACAGCACATCACCATCCCCCGTGTTTTGTGTGAAGTCAGTCCCTCCAGTTGCGTAGCCTGTTTGTGTTTAGAGTATGTTTTGGGAACCTATCTGTGTGTAATTGTGTGATTTAGCTCTTGAAAAGGAAATCCTGAAGAAAGGGAAGTAGGACATCCACAGCAGGTCATTTTAGGCATTCCATTTTTTTAAAAAAAACTGAGCTTTCATTGTTTGTTGACGTGTTAGAGTTTGGAAAGTTGTGTAAACCCTGCTTGTAGATAAATGCAGATCTAGTTGTTGTTGTTTTTTATAAAGCAAGCCCTACTCTTTGAAAAAAAAGAAATTGAAATTGATCCAAAATGCATTTTTTCAGTGTTCCAAGTCCTTGGTGGAAGTCAATCCCAAGGTTTGTACAAACACAGGTTCATGCACAGGGACTACCTTCTCAGTGCCACTGTAATCCTGTACTACCTCAGAAAAATACTTCTTTCCATTTTCTAATTAATCTCAGATACAGAAATTGGAAGCCATTTGTACACCCTCTTCTGTGAGGCAAAAAAATTGGACAAAGATGGTTGAAAGACTTCCCTGA
>NW_015418019.1:0-1550 GCF_001527695.2 Protobothrops mucrosquamatus | reverse complement strand
AGAGAGAGAGAGGGAGAGAGACAGAGAGAGAGGGAGGGAGGCAAGGAGGGAGAGAGAGGGAGGGAGGGAGGGAGAGAGGGAGGGAGGGAGAGAGAGAGAGAGAGCAGAAAATAAAATAGGAAACAGAAGCCTCTTTTGCTGGAGAAGAAAGCTTTGGGAAAACTGCAGGGTAGAATAACACAGTAACAATGTTGAAAAGGGACTTTGGAGGTCTTCTAGTGCAACCCCTTGCCCAGGCAGGAGACCCTAACACCAGACACATAGCTGTCTAGTCTCTTCTTAACAACCTGCAGTGATGGAGCATCCACAACGTCTGGAGGCAACGGCGTTCCACGGATTATCCCAAAGGGGCTGTTTCAAAAGGCATCTGGACTTTGTTTTTCCTCAGAAGACGTTTCACTTCTCATCCCAGAAGCTTCCTCTGGTTCTGACTGAAGGGTGGAGAATGGAAGGATTTCTATTCCTTGCAGTCATCTGGTCATTAGTACTCTCTCTGAGAGTCGTTGAGGCCAGCTGGAGGTTCACCTGCACCCTCAAGGTCACCTGAGTGGTGCAAATGAGCATGGAGCCTCCTTGTAACTGCTGACAGGACCGTGTTGTAGACTGGAGATGGATATCCCTCCCCTTCTGTCATATCCCTCCCCTTCTGTTGAGGGAGGGCTGTTCAGTTTTGACCTAGATGGCCTCTTGGACCCCTCTTACAAACCAAGACCAGAGGACTGGAAAGAATATGAATCCTTCCATTCTCCACCATTCAGGCAGAACTGAAGAAGCTTCTTGGAGGAGAAGTGAAATGTCTTCAAGGAAAAACCAAGAATGTCCATTTGCCTCTTCAAAAAGCCCCTTTGGGACCACCGTGGCCTTGGATGACTGAGAATCTCCATAGACATTCCACTGGTTAATTGTTCTCACAGGAAATGTCTCCTTAGTTCTAGTTGATTAGTTTCCATCCTTTGCTTCTTGTCCTGCCTTCAGCTTTGAAGACAAATAGAATAGAATGGACTGGACTGGACTGGACTGGACTGGAATGGAATGGAATGGAATATACAGAATAGAATAGAATAGATTATAGAATAAAATGCACTGGACTGGACTGGACTGGACTGGACTGGACTGGACTAGACTAGAATAGAATAGAATAGAATAGAATAGAATAGAATTACAGAATAGAATTACAGAATAGAATAGAATAGAATAGAATAGAATAGAATAGAATAGAATAGAATAGAATAGAATAGAATGGACTGGACTAGACTAGACTAGACTAGACTGGACTGGAATGGAATGGAATAGAATAGAATAGAAAAAGGAATAGAATAGAATAGAATAGAATTACAGAATAGAATAGAACAGAACAGAATAGAAAAAGGAATAGAATAGAATAAATAGAATAGAATAGAATTACAGAATAGAACAGAATAGAAAAAGGAATAGAATAGAATAAATAGAATAGAATAGAATTACAGAATAGAACAGAATAGAAAAAGGAATAGAATAGAATAAATAGAATAGAATAGAATTACAGAATAGAACAGAATAGAAAAAGGAAT
>NW_015418018.1:0-1550 GCF_001527695.2 Protobothrops mucrosquamatus | reverse complement strand
CTCCTCCTCCTCCTCCTCCTCCTCCTCCTCCTCCTTTTTTCTCCTTCCTCCTTCTTCAGGCAAGCTTTCTCCCTCAGCTGCTGTCTAACAAAAAACTACCGTCAGCTTTATTACACTAATCCAAGGTCTCAGAACTGTACTATGCAAGCTTTTAAGTTCCCCAAAATGAAACAAAAGGAGGCAGGAGGAAGGATAACGAAAAAAGCAACTGTTATTATAGTCATGGTATCTCCATCCAGTTGTAGAATGTGGGAGGAATTCTGGATGATTGGGAAGTAACTTTGTGGCCACTTTCTCAATAGCCAATTGTGAGAGGTACAAAGATAAAAGTTTTGTTGTTCACTTATTACCATCTGAAGACAATTATAGCTTTAGAGAAATGGAAGGATGCCATACATCAGGAGCATCTGGTGAGCCCAAGTCACAGAAGATATAAACCCAGGGGGAGTAAGGAAAAAAGGAGAGAAATAAAGTATATGTACATGCTGGACATTTTAGTGATGGATGCCAGGAAGGACAAGGGGAAACATTACTCCTCCATAGGTAAAACAGCAAAGAAAGATGTCCTAGTTTTAAAAACCTTGACCTTGGTGATAAATAAGGTCTTCCTAGGCCGTAGATACTTAGCTCTCAATCATAGCAGAAAAGATAAATTAATTTTGAGAGATCTTATCAATATGTGAGTTTGTCACATATGTGCCTTGTATCCCTTTCTTGAAAGTGTTATGATCTTTGTAAGAACCCTAGACATAGTGCAGACATTTTTCATGGGAGGAAGAAACGAGGGAAGATAGAAGTCATGGAAGGAGATGGACGGTAGAAGCAATGGGAGTTGCTTAGTGTACAATGGCATCCATAATGTAAATAAATAAAACTGATTAGCTGGATATTTTTTATCTTTTCAATTGATTCAGTATTAATAGCAGAGAAATTCTTCATGTGTTCCTTTTCCTCCATGCAGACCGTGTGCCTTTCTCTTTTCCTGCATGGGTTTAATAAGTGATGGCAAAAAAACCCAGAATCCATTTGAAGAATGATTGTCAATCCTTAGAACAGTGGTTCTCAACCTGTGGGTCGGGACCCCATTTGGGGTCGATCGACCATTTCACGGGGGTCGCCAAGCAAGGCTGTCCGCCATTTTTTTTGTTCGCCATTTTTTTCCCCTTTTCCGGCGGGTGCCTTACCTCCCTTGGGCTGGGCCAGCTGGTGGTCGGCCTGCTCCGTCTCTGCCGCTTGCCAGCTACGCCTCGGCTGGCACAGGGGGCGGAACCACACATGCGCGGCGCTCCCGGGCAGGGAAAGTCCTCGACTTATGACCGGTTGGGTAGTCCTCGACTTATGACCGGTTTAGTCCTCGACTTACGACCAGTTTAGTCCTCGACTTACGACCAGTTTAGTCCTCGACTTACGACCGGTTTAGTCCTCGACTTACGACCGGTTGGGGTCGCGGCATTAAAAAGGTTGAGAACCACTGCCTTAGAAGCTCTAGGATGTTGAATATCAAATGCAGAAGAAAAAGTTGAAAATTGGAAGAAGAAAGTGTGTAAGAA
>NW_015418017.1:0-1550 GCF_001527695.2 Protobothrops mucrosquamatus | reverse complement strand
AAACACTGGCTCCCTCGGATCGGGTACGCAACTTGGGTGTCCTCCTGGATCCACGGCTGACACTGGATGATCAGTTGGCGGCCGTGACCAGGGGGGCGTTTTATCAGGTTCGTCTGATTCACCAGTTGCGACCTTTTCTGGACCGAGACGCCCTACGCACGGTCACTCATGCCCTTGTCACCTCCCGCCTGGACTACTGCAACGCTCTCTACATGGGGCTCCCCTTGAGGAGCACTCGGAGGCTCCAGTTAGTCCAGAATGCAGCCGCGCGAGCGGTGATGGGAGCTACTCGTCGCTCCCATGTAACGCCGCTGCTGCGCGAACTGCACTGGCTACCAGTGGCCTTTCGAGTGCGCTTCAAGGTGTTGATTATCATCTTTAAAGCGCACCATGGCATCGGACCTGGTTATCTCCGAGACCGCCTTCTGCCACAGATTGCCTCTCATCGGCCGATACGCTCCCACAGAGAGGGTCTCCTCAGGGTGCCGTCAGCCAGACAGTGCCGGCTGGCGACCCCCAGGGGGAGGGCCTTCTCTGTTGGAGCCCCCTCCCTATGGAACGAACTACCCCCAGAGATGCGGGTCATTCCGGATCTCCCCTCCTTCCGCCGCGCCCTCAAGACATGGCTATTCCAGCTAGTGGGGCTGGCCTGAGGGGTATTTTAGATTGGATTTTAATTTCATTTTATATTGGGTGTTAACAAAATTTTAAATGAAACGGCAAAATTAATATTTCTTTTAATTATATTTTAAAATGGTGTTTGTAGGGTCTTTATCTGTTTTTAGCTTGCTGTAAGCCGCCCTGGGTCCGCCAGGAGAAGGGCGGGGTATAAATCTAATAAAATCACAAATCACAAATCACCCCTCTTAAAGCATGCTGGCTGGGGAATTCTGGGAGTGGAAGTCCACCCCTCTTAAAGCATGCTGGCTGGGAATTCTGGTACTTGAAGTCCACCCCTCTTAAAGCAGGCTGGCTGGGGAATTCTGGGAGTGGACGTCCACCAATCTTAAAGCATGCTGGCTGGGGGATTCTGGGAGTTGAAGTCCAGCCATCTTAAAACATGCTGGCTGGGGGATTCTGGGAATGGAAGTCCACCCCTCTTAAAGCAGGCTGGCTGGGGGATTCTGGGAGTGGAAGCCCACCCCTCTTAAAGCAGGCTGGCTGGGGGATTCTGGGAATGGAAGTCCACCCCTCTTAAAGCATGCCGGCTGAGGGATTCTGGGAACTGAAGTCCACCCCTCTTAAAGCAGGCTGGCTGGGGGATTCTGGGAGTGGAAGTCCACCCCTCTTAAAGCAGGCTGGCTGGGGGATTCTGGGAGTGGAAGTCCACCCCTCTTAAAGCATGCTGGCTGGGGGATTCTGGGAATGGAAGTCCACCCATCTTAAAACATGCTGGCTGGGGGATTCTGGGAATGGAAGTCCACCCCTCTTAAAGCAGGCTGGCTGGGGAATTCTGGGAGTGGAAGCCCACCCCTCTTAAAGCAGCCAAGTTTAAGATGCACTACTACTGTAGTGCTGGATCGCGTGAGATTGAAAAAGGGGTATTTTGA
>NW_015418016.1:0-1550 GCF_001527695.2 Protobothrops mucrosquamatus | reverse complement strand
AGAGAGAGAGAGAGAGAGAGAGAGAGAGAGAGAGAGAGAGAGAGAGAGAGAGGTGAGCACATCTCTTAATACCCTTTTTTTTTTTTACTGGACATCCATTTGTTTCTGCTGTGGCTTTACTCTAGTTCATGATTTCAAGAATAAAACGTACATGCTGTTTAACAACCATCATTAAATTCAGCTTGCTATGTTTAAAAAATGATTTTTTCACCCTTCAAATCAGTTTTGACTCCTGGGGACTGCCTGGACAAGTCCCTGAAATTTTCTTGGCAACATTTTCAGAAGTGGTTTGCCTTTGGCTTCTTCCTAAGGCTGAAAGAGAATCACCCCAGCTGGCTTTATGCCTAAGGCAGGATTAGAACTTAGTCTCCTGGTTTCTATCTGTATCTTTAACAGTATTTGCTATGCTGTAAACTTTTTGAAAGTTTTCTGAGCTCATGTAATGCATCTTTGGGTATACTTTTCCCTAACGTATGCGTTTTGCCTAGAATGCTTCCTTTAAAATACACATTTGTAGCATTGGTTTTTATTTGTACGGAGAACTTTTTCACAAAACTATTGGAGATTGAGTTCATCTCTCAGTAGAATTGGGAGGCTGTACTTTGTACAACACACTTATTATCCCTTAACGATCATTCAGATTACAGAAGGTCAATTAACATGACTTAGATATATTGGTTAGCAGTTAAGACCAACCAAACACGCTGTAAGTTGATTCTAAACCAAAATGTAAAAGATCGGTACAGCTAGTTTTTTATTTTATTTTGCGTATGGCTAAATAAATAGAAATATATTTATAATAAATAAATATGCCAGACAGACAGACAGATCCCCTAATCATCTTTGTTGCTCTTCTCTGCACTCTTTTCTAGAGTCTCAACATCTTTTTTTTTATGTATTGTGGCTATCAAAACTGGATTTAATATTCCAAGTGTGGTCTTACTAAGCCATTAAAAAGTGATATTAACACTTCGCGTGCTCTTCATTCTATCCATCTATTAATGCAGCCAAGGACTGTGTTGGCCATAAAAAAAGTATCACAGCCTTCTTTGTTCTGCATACAATTTTTCTTTACAGGTAAATAAATGGATAGGCAAGAATGAGATGAAAAATCAAGGAGAGAAGCAACCTAGAACTAAGGAGAAACTTCCTGACAGTTAGAACAATTAACCAGTGGAACAACCTGCCTCCAGAAGTGGTGAATGCCCCAACACTGGAAGTTTTTAAGAAGAGACTGGACAGCCATTTGTCTGAAATGGTATAGGGTTTCCTGCCTGAGCAGGGGGTTGGACTAGATGACCTCCAAGGTCCCTTCCAACTTTATTATTATTATTATTATTATTATTATTACTATTATTATTATTAGAACAGAAAAAGCGAAGGGCTACTGGGGTTTCTGGATTAAATAATAATAAATATAATAGAAGATAGAATGAACAAAGAATGGAAGTAAAGAAGTTTGGGAATTACTTGCTTCTGTAATTATTTTACAGAAGTTTATAGTTTACACAAATGGAAAGTATGAAAAAGGATGCTTGGTGGAATTATGA
>NW_015418015.1:0-1550 GCF_001527695.2 Protobothrops mucrosquamatus | reverse complement strand
CACACACACACATATGATGGGGGGGAAATTAAACCTTCACACCCCTCTAAAATAGTCCGGTGCTGAACTGTGCTGCGAGAGAGAGGAAGGGAGCGAGAAGCTAAACGAGGAAGAAGCACAGAAAGCCGGTCTCCTAATCCGCCTGCCTGGAGCTGTCCTGGGTGCTGAAAGAGCCTGGAGCTGAGCTCTCCGAGCGGCTGTGAGCCCACGACTAACGGGACCCACAGGTGCAGAGAACAAGGGACGCCTCCCGGGCAGCGAGAAGCAGGTGAAAAGGGGTGGGAGGGCTACACATTACTGGGGGAAGATGGCGGCTTCTCCAAGCCCACCCCAAGCACAGGCAGCCGGGAAACCCTGGGCCTCGGGGGGTACAGTTACGCCCGTGGCGAGCTATCTGAGGCAGGCGAGAAGTCTGGGGTGGCCGCGGCGAAAGGAGCAGCCGCCAGATGCTGCCTAAGCCCGGCTGGGGCGAGACCCCCCTAGACCCGCCATGCCGCCGCCGCCGCCGCCGCCGCCACGGCCACTTCCTGCTGCCGAGACCATCCGCTTCGCAGGGAGCGAGGAACAGCACCTGTGCGGCCATGTTGGGCGCCTGGCCCCACTCCACGCCCGGACGGCGAATGGGAGCCTGAAAAGCCGGGCGGGAGGAGGGAACTCTCGGCTCTCTGCCGTCCGTCCCACCTCCGCCTAGGGTGGACGGGGCCAGCGGCAGCCACAGCCGGGAGCGACGACACCGCCGAGCAGCCTCCTGCGCCGCTCCCGGGCGATCCCAGCAGGCCTTCCTCCCCGCGCGACGCCCGCCGCTAGGCTGGCAGCCCTCCCGAAAGCAGACCCCGTCCGTGGGATGGGACCGGGACAGCTTTCCCCTCCGGGGCTGGGCCCTCCCCCCGGCGCCAGAATTAGGGGGCGGCGGGGTGTGGGGGGGAAGGGGAAGAGGAAAGTAGCGCTTACTTCAGCACGGACTGCTCCTTCTCTTCTTCCTTCTTCTGGCGGTCCATGACGGCTTGGATGATCTTCCTCTCTTCCTCCGTGAGGTGGCTGAGGTCGGGCGTCTCGGGCGGAGGCGGCGGAGGCGGCGGCGGAGGGGGAGCAGGGCCGCCTCGGGGCCCGAGAGGAGCCGACATCTTTGGTCGAGGGAGCTTCGGCGACAAACACTCTAAATTGGGAAATACTGGGCGAACTCAGGCGGAGGCCGCCGACCAAGCAGCGGGCGCCGCCGCCGCCGCCGCCGCCGCCAACGGCGCTGAGTGAAATACATACAAATCAATACCCTTTAATCAATGGGCAGCTTAATTAATGCCCGGCGGGGAGGGGGGCGAGGGGGGGGCCGTCGCCCGTCAGGGCGGAGGGGCGAGGCGAGAGGAGCGGCGACCAACCCTCCCCTCCTCACCCAGCCACGCACCAGCCTCTCACCTGCTCAGCGGCGTGGAGGAGAGCGCGGGAGGGGGCAGCGATAGCGGCTGGGGGGGCGCGGGAGGCTTGGAAAGAGGGGAAGGGAACTTCTCCGGGGACACGCACGGCGGAGGGTCCTGCTCGACATCCAGAAAGCG
>NW_015418014.1:0-1550 GCF_001527695.2 Protobothrops mucrosquamatus | reverse complement strand
TCTCAGCTCCTCGGTAAACCAGGGAGCTTGTTGAGATCTGCGCCGGGTCAGAGGCCGCAACGGCACGACTCGGTCCAGTGCTGCGGCTGCAGCCACCTCCCAGGCCGCCGCCAGATCTTCTGCCGAGTCGTGGACTAGGTCCTCCGGATATGGCCCAAGCTCCGTCATGAACCTCTCCGGGTCCATCAGGAGTCTGGGATGGAACCATCTGCGCAGTTCCGTCTCCCTGCGGCGGGGGGGAGCGGTCCGGAAGTCCATCCTAAGGAGTGCATGATTCAACTTCAAAGCTGCAAAAAGATGGAATTATTTTCATTTGAACTTAGATTGTATTTTTCTTCAATTCTTCTTCATCCTATTGCATGGATTTCTTCAAGGCTTTAACAAACTCTTTTATAGATCCATTAAAAAAACATTTTCCAGGTCATTTTATTGTTGGTATTTCCCTTTTAATTTTGAAAACTTCAGCCAGATTCTTTTGTATATCCAGTAAAGTATCCTTTTCCAAATAATGCTCTTGGCCTGTTGTTTCCATTTTCAGTACTTTCTCTGTTTTGTCAGATGAAATTTGATCTGCATCTTTCATTCCTTCATTAACATCTTTTAGACACAATCTATCCACAGAAGCTAACTACTGCTAACTAGGTTGCTACTGTAGTTACTAACTTCTGGCTCCATTCTTCAAATGTCTCCTTTAACACTTCCAATTTTATAACATTGTACATCATGTTGCAAATCCCAATATTAACTGACATCATACATTTATCTGAATTGTTTTGGCATCATTATATCAGCATTAATATCATTCAAAATTATTATCTTCCTTTTGAATCTATATTTCTGCATCTTTGACAAGAAGTAGCAGCTTGTTTAGTGATTTCTGGACTATTATCCACTATATCAGATTTCACACCATGTGTAGTTAAAATTCTGGAGAAGGACACATGTGGAACATATGTACTCAGCCAAGCCCTCTGTGTCTTTTGTGTCACTACCAGCTTTTGGGGGACCATGGGATTGAAGTCCAAAATATTTGGATAGAATCAGGTGGAAGAACACTGTGCTTGAGATTTCCACATGGTTTGAATTACAGCTCCCATGCGCTAATACTCAGTTATGTTGGCAAAAGCCTAATGAAAATTATATTAGAAACTTTGTAGTAGAAGGAAACTGTGAAAGAGTTCATTTGAAGTGGGCAAGTATGTGTGTGTGTGTGTGTGTGTGTGTGTAAGTGAGTTTATTGCCTCTGTAACCTCTAGAGCAGTGGTTCTCAACCTGTGGGTCGGGACCCCATTTGGGGTCGATCGACCATTTCATGGGGGTCGCCAAGCAAGGCTGTCCGCCATTTTTTTTGTCCATTTTTTTTGTCCGCCATTTTTTTCCCCTTTTCCGGCGGGTGCCTTACCTCCCTTGGGCTGGGCCAGCTGGTGGTCGGCCTGCTCCGTCTCTGCCGCTTGCCAGCTACGCCTCGGCCGGCGCAGGGGGCGGAACCACGCATGCGCGGCGCTCCCGGGCAGGGAAAGTCCTCGACTTACGACCGGTTGGGTAGTCCT
>NW_015418013.1:0-1550 GCF_001527695.2 Protobothrops mucrosquamatus | reverse complement strand
CCCTGCACCACCCCTTTGTGTGTGACTCCAAGCCAAGGGCCCAAAGTTCAACACTCATTTCTGGTTTTACCCCAGTGCCCTATTAATTTGCTGGGCAGAGATTTGCTGGGGAAATTGGGAGCAACAATCACTTGTCAACCCCAGGGTATTTCTTTGGATTTTCCAGCTTTGCAAGCTTATATTTGTTATCTGGATGCTACTGCACCTCCTGTTTCTTTTCCGGATTCCATTTCCCCTGAGGTTTGGTCTCATGGAATCCCAGGATTTGCTCATTATGCTGTCCCTCACTGAGCCCATCTTCACCCAGGGGCCCAAGCTGTTTCCTTAAGGCAGTATGCAATTAAAAGGGGAGGCCTGTTTTAGCCTCAAACCCCAAATTGATGTGTAGTGTGTTTTGTTTATATATGTGTACTGTATGTGTATATATATATGTATGTGTATATATATGTGTGTGTGTGTGTGTGGCCACCCAGAACATTATGCTTGGGCTTGGAATGGTGAGAAAAATGGGAGATGGTTAAAGGGCCCTATAAAAACCATGTTTGGTTGGAATCACCTCCTGATTTTTCTTGCTTTTTGCAGGACAAGCCATATGTCTAAATAAATGTTGCTTTAATAGTATTTGTGTATATATGTTTGTCTGTGTTGTTCTGTGTTATTTCCAAGACTTGGATGAGGGTCAAAACCCTCTGTGATAACAACACATAAAAAGGCCTTATTTAAAAATAAATAGTTTGCCTGGAGAAAGTATGAAATGAAATATTTGTATGTGGAATTGTTTATGAAAGCAGTTAGCATGGAAGTGAATGAGTTGATTTGTTGATACCTAAGTGTGTGTGTTAGCCCTCAACCCCCCCCCCCTCACTCCCTCCCAGGCTGTGAAAGAAATTATAAACTGCAGATTTTATTGTTGCAAAAGTAACTTGAAAAGCAATAACAAGTGTTTGCATGAGAAGAGTTCCATGGAGGATGTGTGACAGAATTTATGGCAAATGCATATGAAGGATTTTTTTTCTGTCCCCTCTCTTTCGTTTCTCCCTTGGCTGTGTTGCTTTAAGAGCCAGAGAGAGAGAAAGAAGAGGGGGGGAGGCTGTTTGTTTTAACCTTTTTTTTCTCTGTTTAGAATTCCACTTTGAGAAGGGTGGGGTGGATTGCAATTTTTTTTACTCGAAAGAGGAGACAGTAATTGTTGGACAATTTTTTTGGTGGGGGGGAATTGTTGAGTTTAAATTGTTTAGTTAGACCTATATATCCATCAACCAAAAGAAATGACTTTGAATTGTTTTGATTAGATTTATAAATGTTTAACCTACTTAATGAAAATTTGTTTCCATCTGAATGGAATTGGAAAAAAAATTGGAATTTGACTAACTTTATATTAAAACCAATACTAGAGTTTGATATAAATCTATTTCAGTAACTCAGAATATCTTATTAAGTTTGTTTATTTTTTTGTGAAGTTAAAATGAAGAAGTTGAGAAAATTTTGGGATTATCAATAGCTATGTTGTTTTGACTAAAGATTTGTATGCAAAACTGTTAGAAAAAGAG
>NW_015418012.1:0-1550 GCF_001527695.2 Protobothrops mucrosquamatus | reverse complement strand
ATAACAGGCCTGCTCTAAAAATACCCCATGCAAAACCCCCACTAAAACATAATCAAACTACGCCAGGCCGGCCGCACGGAATAGATGGGCCTTCAGGGCTCGGCGAAAAAGGCGCAGGTCCGCAACTGTACGTAGGTCGGGGGGTAGGTCATTCCAGAGGGCAGGAGCTGCCACAGAGAAGGCTCTCCCCCTGGGGGTCACCAGCCGGCATTGTCTGGCCGATGGCACCCTAAGGAGGCCCTCTCTGTGGGAGCGGACTGGTCGAAGGGAGGTGTTTGGTAGGAGGCGGTCTTGCAAATACCTAGGTCCATTGCCACGGAGCGCTTTAAAGGTTGTTACTAACACCTTGAAGCGCACCCGGAAGGCCACAGGCAGCCAGTGCAGCTTGTGCAGGAGAGGTGTTACATGGGAGTATCTAGAGGCCCCCAGGATCCCCTGCGCGGCCGCATTCTGAACCAGCTGGAGCCTCCAGGTGCACCTCGAGGGGAGCCCCATGTAGAGAGCGTTGCAATAGTCCAGGCGGGAAACAACAAGGGCTTGAGTGACCGTGCGTAGAGCGTCACGATCCAGAAAGGGGCGCAACTGGCGTATCAGGCGAACCTGATGAAAAGCCCCCCTGGCCACGGCTGTCACATGATCGTCTAAAGACAGCCGAGCATCCAGGACGACGCCCAGGTTGCGGGCCCTCTCCGCGGGAGCTAATGACTCGCCCCCGATAGCCAGAGATGGAACCAACTGGATATGACGTGACACCAGAAACCACAGCCACTCGGTCTTGGACGGGTTGAGTCGAAGCCTGTTCCTCCCCATCCAGACTCGCACGGCCTCCAGGCACCGTGACATCATTTCCGCGGCATCGTTGGGGTGGTCCGGGGTGGAGATGTACAGCTGGGTGTCATCTGCGTACTGATGAAACTCCACCCCGAAACCACGGATGATCTCACCCAGTGGCTTCATATAAATGTTGAACAGGAGAGGCGAGAGGACCGACCCCTGTGGTACCCCACAAGTGAGGCACCTCAAGGTCGACCTCTGCCCCCCTGTCAACACAAATTGCGACCAGTCCGAGAGGTAGGAGGAGAACCACTGTAAGACGGTGCCCCCCAAACCCAACCCCTCTAACCAGTGCAACAAGATACCATGGTCGATGGTATCGAAAGCCGCTGAGAGATCTAACAGGACCAGGATAGAGGAGCAGCCTCTATCCCGAGCCCTCCAGAGATCATCAACCAACGCGACCAATGCCGAACTTGCTAGAGGTCATTCTTGTCTATATGTCTTATTTTTAAGAGGATTTTTAAACATCTTACATGTGATTAAAGAATACACAAATACTCTGTTTTTTATCCCCTTTCCATTTCTTCTCACAGACACTAGCACAATCAATTTGCCAGACTATGCTTCCTGTCAATTGTTTAGAATTTCCAGGATTTAATCTTTCATCAATGTGTATATCCTCTATTTACTTTTGAATGAGATAATGCATTATATATCAGGCTTTATACAAATTAAGCATGAAACCATATTTCTTCTCCGACTTGAAGAACAGA
>NW_015418011.1:0-1550 GCF_001527695.2 Protobothrops mucrosquamatus | reverse complement strand
TCTATCTATCTATCTATCTATCTATCTATCTATCTATCTATCTATCTATCTATCTATCTATCTATCTATCTATCTATCTATCTATCTATCTATCTATCTATCTATCTATCTATCTATCTATCTATCTATCTATCTATCTATCTATCTATCTATCTATCTATCTATCTATCTATCTATCTATCTATCTATCTATCTACTTTGCAAGCTGCCCATTCCTTTGCAGAGGGGCTCTGGGTGGTGTACAGGTTCAATATCAAACCATAAAAACAGCATATAAAATTTAAAAGGCAAGGATGAATTAAAATCAGTGTGCAAGTTATTTAAAAGGTGATTGGAGGGCTTTAAGGTCATCACCAACCAACCCTACAGCTACATGCTCCTCTGTGTGGCCCAAGTTTGTTTTTACACCTTTCCAGAGGGCCATGAGATTGGGGAACTAGGCAGAGTTTTCCACAAGGCGGGGGCAGTGGCTGAGAAAACTCTTTCTCTGGAGCCCACCAATCAGAATTATTTAGCTGATTAGGGAACTAGTTCATCTCTGAGGGCAGAGTTTCCCATAAGGCAGGGGCAGTGGCTGAGAAGACTCCTTTCCTGGACCCACCAATCAGAATTCTTTAGCTGACAGGTCAACAACATGCCTGATTGGGTGGGATGGGCTGATGGAATGAGAAGAAGATGGTTCCATAGTTAACGTAGCCCCATCTTGTAAGATAATAACCAATCCCATAAATTTGATCTGGAAGCAAACTGACAAGATTGCCATTGTGCCCTATCCAGACTGGGAACCCTCAATCTAAAGTCAGTGATCTGCAGAAGGGGCACAAATGCACTCCTCTACGATACGTTTAAGTTAATTACATGCTGATCAAAATGACCTCAGAAGGTGAGGTGGTCTCTTACTAAGGACTACCGTGGTTTTCGTAGGCATAGGGATTGTGAAGGGAGACATGACACAACTGAGAAAAATCACAATCTCTCTCTTCATTTCCAGATAACCTGCGCAGAACAAAAAGCAACTATGGGCAATATATTTCTAAAAGATGATGTAAGGAGAGAATTTGATGATTTAAAGAGTCATTTGAATCAAGGCAATATCCCTGAAATGGCAGTTGAATACAGAGGATATTTGAATAAAATGCAAAACCTGCCACTTAATATTGCAGTTGTTGGAAAGGCGGGTGCTGGTAAATCCTCCTTCATTAATGCCTTCCGGGGCATAAATGATGATGATGAGGAAGCAGCCGAGGTTGGTACAGTAGAGGAAAAAACAGTGCCAGAGGCACATCCCCACCCTTCTCTTCCCAATACAACGATATGGGAGCTACCAGAGATCAGAACGTGTACTTCTAATGCAGCTGAATATCTCAAGAAGGTCCAGTTTGAAAGATATGATGTCTTTGTTTTGATTGTCACCGACCGCTTTACTGAAAACGATGCTTTCCTCGCAAAGGAAATACAAAGAAGGAGAAAGAAGTTTTACTTTGTGCGTAGTAAAATCGATATCAGTATTGAAGGTGAAAGGAGGAAAAGGAATTTCAACATGGAGCAAA
>NW_015418010.1:0-1550 GCF_001527695.2 Protobothrops mucrosquamatus | reverse complement strand
GGACAAATGGCTGTCCAGTCTCTTCTTAAAAACTTCCAGTGTTGGCGCATTCACCGCTTCTGGAGGCAGGTTGTTCCACTGGTTAATTGTTCTCACTGTCAGGAAGTTTCTCCTTAGTTCTAGATTGCTTCTCTCCTTGATTAGTTTCCACCCGTTGCTTCTTGTCCTGCCTTCAGGCGCTTTGGAGAATAGCTTGACTGTAGTGCATATTCACACAATGTGGGGTACAGTAATATAAGTCAATAAGTAGGCAGCAACTACTTATTGAATGTTGTAAAGACTGGGAAAACCTGGGTTTTGATAAAGACTGGTTGGAGACCAGAGTGGAAGAATTATGTCTGCCTCTTCCAACACTGCCAAACCACCCGCTTTGGTCATGTTTAAAATGGGCCACCTGACTTTCCCTCTGGAAAACTGAGTGGTGATTTTACACACCTTGATGTTATCGTTAGATGATGCTGGACTAAAAAGTAGCATGCTAATTTTGTATTAGTATTGCAACTAAAAAATTGTGGCCATGTCATTCATGGACTAGGGATGGAACAAGGACAGTGTTGTGGAACCAAAATGGGAAAATGAGTACTATCAAGGTAAGATTGTGTTGTCTTAATAGCAGATGGGACACAGGCCCAAAGAGTAGATTTCTTCACAGTGTATCTGATTTCCCCTTAATTAGCTTTCTTTGCCTCAGTAAGCTTCCACATCTTTAATTTTCCTATTTATGAGTTGCAAGAAAGTCTTTGTATTATTTTTTTAAAAAATTGAAATTGTGTAAATTTCTTTAGTAAAAAGGCATTGGGACTGTAATTGACTGAGTAGGCTTATATAAGGCTATTAACCACTGCTTGCTTGGAAACATATCCTGTTTAATTCAAAGGTTAAGGCTGGCCTACATTATTTTGTAAGTGTGAAAGAGGTTTCAGATTTCTAAATGCTTTATCAGATGCTTAATCTTGGTTTCTGGCATGAGATAAGATTTCTTCTGTTAGTCTTTCCTGGTGTTCAGGGTATGCAATCTTTTGAGTTAGGAAATTTGGAAACTTGAAACCCTAGGGCAGGGGTGTCAAACTGCCGGCCCAAGGGCCGAATGCATCATGCCAAAACTGGGCCCACCCCATTGCTGGCATGGAAAAAAAAGTTTGACATCCCTGCCCTAGTGTGAGCACACTCACATTTCCCTCAATGAAGGTTTGCTTATCTACAAATGCCTGGGGGGGGGAGGGGGCATGGTCAACCATGGAACAAGTTTTGATTGGAAGGCAAATTCGCTCCCTTGGATGCTTTGTAACATTCCAGTACTTATGCAGATAAATTTGAGACCTTGGATACAAGATGGGTGGCAAATTTTCTAAAATAAAATAAAATAAAATTTATAAATGAATACATTGTGCTAGATTATTTTGGTTTGCAGCATGAACACAATACTTTCCCCAAGCACCGTGTTACCACAGTTCTATAATCCTTAACAATTAAAAGTATTAATTTTTATTATTTATTTATATGATATATCATTATCAATATCAGCATGCACGATATTAAAGTAGAAGGCA
>NW_015418009.1:0-1550 GCF_001527695.2 Protobothrops mucrosquamatus | reverse complement strand
TTCTCCTAAAAGCATTTATTAAGGTTACAATACGTCAGTACAGCATGGTGGAAATGCTTAGGTCTGCTTCTCTTCCGTTACGCATAACATTCCAAGCATTTTCCACTCCCTTATTGTAGGGTCATGGTTCACATCTTCCAATCAACTTGGAAGATGTGATTTACTTCCGGTTTCTTTCTCCCGGGCTATCCTTATGCTCACCCCTCTTTCCCAGTTGCTGGTTTAACTATATATATACCAGACAGTTCTGCACATTGTCAAAGCCCCTCCGACCAATTGGCCAACACCCGGGTGTCCAGAATCAGGTGCCGAGGGGGCTCACAGTCCACAGTCGCCGACTCCGGTGGGGCATGGTTACGTGCCTTGCCCAGGGTTTCCCCTAGGCCAGCCTCGCCGCAATAGAGGCACAATCCCCCTTGGCGTCTCCACATCTACTCCTTGGCCGTCAGTTGAGGTCTAGCTGCTCCGAGCTCCATGGGCTCCTCAGCCGTGGCCACAAAGCGTGGGGTGGTCCGGGGTACTGTTGGTGCGAAACGCGGGGGTTCCGAAGCTGTTGGTGGTTCCGGAAGGGGCCGACGAGGCCGTCGCCGTTGAAGGCGGGCGTCGATGCACAGGCATTGGATCACCAGGGCGTCGAGGGTCTGAGGCACTTCCACCCGAACCAGTTCGTCCTGCAGATCGTCTGAGAGGCCGTCCTGGAAGGCATCCATCAGCGCCGCCTCATTCCAAGCCGAGTCCTGGCCTAGAAGTTGGAACTCAGCGATATAGTCCTGCAGGGCGCACTTTCCTTGGCGGAGGTCTTTGATGCGCCTCGCTGCCGTCTGAACGCGCAGGGGGTCCTCGTACATCACCCGCAGGTGTTGCAAAAAGCCCTGATAGTCCAAGAGTAATGGGCTGTTTTGCAACAACAGGGGCGTGGCCCATCGGGCGGCAGAGCCAGAAAGGAAGCTAATCATGAATGCCACCCGAGCCCGATCATCCGGAAAATCCTCCGGCCTCATCGCCATAAAGAGTTGGCATTGTCCCATGAAGTCCAGGAACAGCTCCGTCTGCCCAGAAAATCTCTCTGGCACGTTCACTGGGCATCTCGAACGGGGAGGAGGAGGAGGAGGGGGAAGAGCTGCAGGAGCATTTCCCAAAGCCAGTTGAGCATGTAACTGGGCCACTTGCTGCTGTAGGAGCTGATTGGCATCTATCAGCTGCTGTACCTGCTGCTGCAGCTGTTGGTCCATCGTGGGTTAACGATGGATTATGGTCGGGTGACGGACAAGATGTTCTGTCCCCGTCGGACACACCCACCCAAACAGCCAGCCGAGGGTTAAATAACTTCACACTCCACACTACAGATAAGAAACTTGGCAGCAGCTCCGTAGCTGCCTGCCAAGACTTTTACTCAGAGAACAAAAAACAATACACACAGTTAGAAATTAAGTCCACAGCAAACTACTTCGCCAGAGATTTAGCTTTGTCCGTCACAGAGTCCAAATGGCCACCACCTCCCTTTTATAGCCTGTGGGGTGTGGTCCAGTGACTCAGCTTAATCTCTGGCA
>NW_015418008.1:0-1550 GCF_001527695.2 Protobothrops mucrosquamatus | reverse complement strand
TTTGTATTAAAAGGCTTAACCTCTAAACTTAAGCATATGTTGAATTTTTTGATTTCCTAATGCCCAGTTTCCCACAGCTTCGGTACATTTATTATGTCCTGTGTTATTTTAAAAATTTTACCCCAATTCATTCTTTCTTTCTTTCTTTCTTTCTTTCTTTCTTTCTTTCTTTCTTTCTTTCTTTCTTTCTTTCTTTCTTCCTTCCTTCCTTCCTTCCTTCCTTCCTTCCTCTTTCTTTTTCATTTCTTTCTCTTTCTTTCTTTCTTTCTTTCTTCCTTCCTTCCTTCCTTCCTTCCTTCCTTCCTTCCTTCCTTCCTTCCTTCCTTCCTCTTTCTTTTTCATTTCTTTCTCTTTCTTTCTTTCTTTCTTTCTTTCTTCTCTTTCTTTCTTTCTTTCTTTTTTCTTTCTTTCTTTCTTTTTCTCTTTCCTTTTTTTCTTTCTTTTTCTTTTTTCCTTTCATTTCCTTTCCTTTCCATCCCATCCCTTCTATTCCTTTCCTTTCCTTTCTTTTCCTTCCCTGTCTGTCTGTCTGTCTGTCTATCTACCATCCATCATCCATCCATCCATCCATCCATCCATCCATCCATCCATCTATCCATCTATCTATCTATCCATCCATCCATCCATCCATCCATCCATCCATCCATCCATCCATCCATCCATCCATCCATCCATCCATCCATCCATCCATCTATCTATCATTTTTGCTGGTCAAAAACGTTTTTCGCTAAAAAGAATTCTGGATCCTGAAGAGCTACTCTAGGGAAACTGCGTGAAATTCAGTTTTTTTAGAGATTCACCAGCATCCTTTCAAAGTCACAATTTCATTTCAGGCAGCAGGTGTGAACGTGCAGGTGGTAGCTGCCCTCGAGAAGGGCTATTTGCTGTTGTTGACTTTCTGAATTTTAGCACACATGCTGTTACTTGTGTTATCTCTTGTACACATCAGTGAACCAATCTCTCATCCTGTCATCCAAATCAGATGTTGGCATTAATGCCTCAACTTTTACTAGGCCTGACGGGACAAAGCAGTTCTTGCCGGTTGGTGTGCTGGGTGGGTGGGGAGGCAGGTTTAAGATAATAACCAGGCGTTGCGTACGAATCTGGGAAACCACACCAGACCACCTGCTGAACATCCGTGGACCACACCTTGAGAGTTACTGCATCACCCTTACATACAGTATATACGTCCTGCGTGAGCCGAAAGAAGCCAAATATTTTCATTCATTGTGTGGCTCAACCCTTTTTCTGATCCACCCGTAACTTGATAGATTTTTTTAAAAAATAATTATTTTTGTAAGAGCAAAATATTATCTGATTCTTTTCATTGTTTTATTCGTGATAGCCAAATTCTGAACAAGGGCATCACGTACACACATGGATTAATATTATGAGTGGAAAAACCTCTCATAAGTTTAAGGTGCTTGGAACTGCAGAATATTTGATATATTATTGGGATTCTGACAGGAATATCTATCTGTCTATCTATCTATCTGTCTGTCTATCTATCTATCTATCTGTCTGTCTGTCCGTCCGCCCGCCCGCCCGCC
>NW_015418007.1:0-1550 GCF_001527695.2 Protobothrops mucrosquamatus | reverse complement strand
TCTCCACGCTGACTCACTTCTTCACGCTGACTCACTTCATGGTTTGATGACAGCTAGTCAGCTCTCCACAGGATTTAGAACAGTTGGAACTTCATATATTTTTCTTTGAACTGGAACTAGAACGATGGTGGTCAGTCTCTGGTCTATTTCAATTCTTTCTTTATTATATAAAGTATAATATGCAATTTGTATTTGAGATATTCTTTTACCTTTCTTTGGTTATGAGGTTTAAATAGCTTCTCAGAACAAACAACTGTTGTATTCAGTTCATCAAAAAAGGCTTTCCCCAGTCTTACAGGAATTGTTTGAAATAGAAAGAGCATTTTTGGTAAGATATTCATTTTCACTGTTGCTATTCTCCCCAGCATTGAAAGTTGTAAGTTTTTCCACTTTTCCAGATCCAATTTTATTTGTTTTAGCAATCTTACATAATTATCTTCTTTTATTGCTATGCATCTTGCTGTTAGATAAATTCCCAAGTATTTAACTTTTTTAAGTATTTGAAGATTTCTCTTTTTTTGCTAGTTGGTTTTTTTGTTTTTCTGTTAGATTTTTTGTTAGCACTTTAGTCTTTTCTCTGTTTATTTTCAACCCTGCCACTTCTCCAATTTTTTCTATTTTCTCCATAAGTTTAGTGCTTGTTTCAATCGGTTCTTCCAATATAAAAACCAAGTCATCTGCAAATGCTTGCAGTTTATATTTTTCATCTTTTATCTCTAGTACTTTAATTTCTATATCTTGTCTGATGTTTCTATTCAATACTTTCAGTGTTAGTATAAATAATAATGGAGATAGTGGGCATCCCTGTCTTGTGCCTTTTTTAATGTTAAAGTTTTCTGTAAAATCTCCATTTACAATTATTTTGGCTGTTTGTTTACAATAAATTGTTTTAATTACATTTATAAAGTTTTCTCCAAAGTCCATTTCCGCTAGTTGCTGAAACATAAATTGCCAGTTTACATTGTCAAATGCTTTCTGTGCATCAAGAAATATTAAAGCCATCTGTTTTCCTGGATGAATTTTTGTTAGAGTTTTACAGCTTTCCAGTGCAAAAATAAGCCCCAAAAATAAGCACACATTCAAAATGAGCAGGAGGCATAGTTTAGAAAAACTTTATAATATATATATATATATGGTTGCAAATAACATAAAAGACAGACGAATGACTCCTGGGAATATCCATGGTACAAAATAAAAATGCGAGCACCAGGAGAATATAAGACAGTTAAAAGTTTAATAAAAACCTTAAAAACTTTTAAAAGCATACAATCATAGGGGCCAAGCTTTCGTCGGATCCTTCCGACATCCTCAGGGCACAAAGTCAATCAATGGGAAAAGCAGTTATAAATAGACCGACGCCTGCATCCGGGCCCTAGATCTCGTGATAGGGCCGTGATAACCAATCATTGTAACATTCTCATTAACCCCTTTAACTATCCTTCTATCCTTATTTCTGCTGCCTTTCCGTGTCAAACCACCATGGGGGCGTATCACCTCATTAGGTTTACAATCACTCTCCAGATGTTTCCTCTCATCTAGAATGGAGTGTC
>NW_015418006.1:0-1550 GCF_001527695.2 Protobothrops mucrosquamatus | reverse complement strand
CCCCCTGGGGGTCGCCAGCCGACACTGTCTGGCTGACGGCACCCTGAGGAGGCCCTCTCTGTGGGAGCGTATCGGCCGGTGGGAGGTAATCTGTGGCAGAAGGCGGTCTCGGAGGTAACCAGGTCCAATGCCATGGTGCGCTTTGAAGATGATAATCAACACCTTGAAGCGCACTCGGAAGGCCACAGGCAGCCAGTGCTTACTTTTCTTGTAAACAATTTACATTTTTGGCTTACATGGGTACACTAAGGGTATAATTAATAGCAAATAACACTATAACATAATAGCAAATCTTTGCGTAAAAAAATCTGTTTGGTTCTAAGCTAAGTATATTCACCCATGTTGTATGGCTATAGCATTATTATTATTATTATCCTTCTCCTCTCCTTTACTCCTCCCTCTTATTGGTATCATTATTGTGATTATTATTACTCTGTTGCTTTGCATGTACATTGAGAGCTTTTGCACCAGAGACAAATTCCTTGTGTGTCTAATCACACTTGGCCAAATAAAGTATTCTATTCTATTCTATTCTATTCTATTCTATTCTATTCTATTCTATTCTATTCCATTCCATTCCATTCCATTCTATTCTATTCTTACTGCAAAGGCTAATTCTCTATTTAATGCACAACTATTTGTCTTTATAGGACAGTAAATCAGTTATCACTTCAAGGCAAACCCTTTATCAAACATAAGAATCAAAAGGCAAGATGAGAAGTTTAGGGCAAGAATGTTTTACCCTTCCTTCCTTTTGGGGATCTGTAGTCAGGGCCTGAGGTGGCTGGAACTTGGACAAAGCTAAAATATTATTATACTAATCTCATCTCATCTGTACCATACCATACCATGCCATGCCATGCCATGCCAAAGCCACTTTAATGTTGTGGTTAAGGTGCCAGGCTAGAAACTGGGACACTAAGAGTCTCACCTGAGGCACAGGGCCAGCTGTGTGACCTTGGGCCAATGACCCTCAACCCTAGGAAGGAGACAAGGGCAAACTAGTTCTGAACTCTTGCCAACAAAAACGCTGAGACTAGTCCAGGTAATTGCCAGGAATCAAGACTGACTCAAAGACACACACACCCACACACACACAAACACACTCATGTGCATATACATACATCTTTGTTGATGGGTAAGATTTTTATCATGCTGGGGTGTTATGAATGCTCAGTTTTTTCCTAAGAATCCTTTGTGTATGACAGCTTTTGTGATGTTATTTAGCCACTGCTATACATACTCCAAAACTGCTCTGTATGTCTCTAATGGCAGACTCCCAATTAATTCTTCTCCCTCCCTTCCCTCTTGTTTAAGCTTGTGTATTGCTGCTGGAATTATTAAAATTACTGTATAGTTTTCTCAGTGCTCTTTGTCTGTCAAGTCACCTTAGATCTGAGTTTCCTTTAATCATGATCCTTTATGATTAGACATAAGAGACTTACATTTTTGCATTTGTTGCTCAATTTTTCATTTGTAAAACATTTTCTCTTCAAGTCCGCTAAAAGCCAGGAAACATAGCTACTTGGTTTCGATTATTCTACAATTTA
>NW_015418005.1:0-1550 GCF_001527695.2 Protobothrops mucrosquamatus | reverse complement strand
ATTAACCTAATACATTTAAGATAATCCATTTCTAATTTAAATTTCTAAAAATCCTAAACCTGTTTTAGAGCTTTGTGAATTTACAATTAGCATAATCAAATTTGACTTTAAAGAAACAAATTATCAATTCAGGTATCCCTTCCAAATATATTCTAGATCTCAATCTCTTAAATCCTTAATTTTATCACAAATCTCATTTGTTTCTTCTTCCACTACACAGTATATCTCCTAATTAAAGTAAAATATTAGTCTATCCTATACATATATAATCCATCAATCCATCAATCTCTTTAAGATAAAATAACAAAATAATATCAGACCTTAAATCATTTCAGCCCATTGGGCCAAATTCAAATTTCACCCAGTTAATTATCATACCTAATAACGTACATATTATCAGACAAGACCATTACATAATAGTTTTCATACAAATAAACCTATTATTCCAAAGAATACATTCTTAATCTATTTAAAATATATATTCTAATAATCACCCATTTTTCTCTTACTTCTAACTCTAAATCTTAATCCTTAAATCAATCCATAATTCTACAGTGCCTTTGATCCATCACATATAATTTTGAGTTTAACTTTTCAGTCTTATTCTGGCCTTTTTTTGTGCCAGGCAGGTTTCCATAACAAAGCTTCCCTTTCAGCCAATAAGTCTCTCTTTATTGCTTGTAGTATCATTTGAGACAATAAGAAGCATCCCGTCCTCTGCATTGGGCGTCTATTTCTCTTATCCTTAAAGCTTCGTTGCTTTAAAGGCTCAAATCTCAGTCTTTGATTTTTCTGATCCTCAAAGGTATAGATGAAATGCTTGTAGGATAAAATAAATTCCTCTTTGGTCTCAATTAAATCCTCTTCTAGTATGTTTTGGTGTATAGAATGGTCAGATGTTATCTGAAAGTCAGTTTGAACATTTGGAATATGGCTTCTGACTCTTAATTCTGTAGAACTCCCTTTCATTGTAGCACATATTTCTTCAGTAGCCTCGTAGATCTTTTCCAATATAAGGTTATAGTTCAATTGTGAGTAAGGTGTCTCCATTTTAATAATAATTGAAGAGAGTCCCTTTTTTTTCTTTTAGTGGAGGCTGTATTCAGTAAGAGTAAAGCAGTATCCACCCCCACAGTTCCCACAGCTGCATTCGCTTATCTTTTCTCTTCAAAAGTAATATGAAGGCCAAGTCCATCTCATCTCCAAACAGTAACCAGGAGCTGCAATATTAACTTTTCGCCAGTAGATGTCCTCAATAGGTTAAAAAATCTTTTCCAGACACCATTTTTTCCCTTTTTCTATCTTTTAGAGAAAAAGGTGGAAAAAGAAACAATCTTCCAGTATAGTATGATAGTAGAGCTCTTAAAAAAAGGTTTTTTCTGTACCCCAGCGGCCGGCAACGTGTGAATCTCTGTGGCGGCTGGAGAGAAAGGGTGAGAAGGAGGAGAAAGCAGGAAGGGTTTCTGTGTGTGTGTGTGTGTGTGTGTGTGTGTGTGTGTGTGTGTGTGTGTGAGAGAGAGAGAGAGAGAGAGAGAGAGAGAGAGAGAGAG
>NW_015418004.1:0-1550 GCF_001527695.2 Protobothrops mucrosquamatus | reverse complement strand
ACAAACCCACACACCCCACCGAATAAAACCAAATTAAAACCAATATTTTAGTGTTGTGGTAATTAAAATTTCTAAGAAACCCAATTTAAAAATCCTCCCTAGGCCAGGCCCGCTTGTTGGAAAAGCCATGTCTTGAGGGCGCGGCGGAAAGTAAGGAGATCCGGAATCATCCGGATCTCGGGGGGTAGTTCATTCCAGAAGTATGAGTCAGTTGCCAAGCGTCTGAATTTTGATCACATGATCCTGAGGATGCTGCGACGGTTGTAAGTGTGAAAAACAGTCATAAGTCCCATTTTTCAGGGCTGTTGTAATTTTGAACAGTCATTAAACGAAAATGTCAAGGACTACCTGTACAAGCTATCAAACATTATCTTAAAATGTTCAGTAGAAATATAGAGAGTATGGGATGTCTATTACAGCAGAGGTCCCCAATCTTTTGGGCACCAGGGACCAGTTCCGTGGAGAGGTTTTTCCATGGACCAGAGGGTGCATGGTTTTGTGTGCTGCCTGCATCCCGCAGATGGGGCTTTGCTTGTTTATGCATACCGGTTGCTGGCATGCCGTGGTCCGGTACTGGTCCACAGACCGGGGGTTGAGGACCTCTGTATTACAGCATTTAGATACTAAAGCAGCAGACTGAGCAGACAAATTATACTCTTCTTCTACGTGATAAAACCTCAAAATTGACATGTACAGTTGCAAAAGGTTATTTATTTATTCATTAATTTATTCATTCTACTTGTATATTGCCCAAACAGTAAAAACTCACAAGTTTAAACAATCAAGAAAAACATCCACAATAAATATCAATAAATTAAAGCAAACCACTACAGGTAGCCCTCCACTTACAACAGTTCATTTAGTGACCATTTGAAGTTACAACATACTGAAAAAAGTGACTTGTGATCATTTTTCAAACTTACAACCACCGCAGCTTCCCCATGGTCACATGATCAAAATTCAGACGCTTGGCAACTGGTTTATATTTATGACGGTTGCAGTGTCTCAGGGTCATGTAAACACTCTTTGCAACCTTCTGACAAGCAAAGTCAATGGGGGAAGCCAGATTCATTTAACAACCATGTTATTAACACCTGCAGTGTTTCACTTAACAACTGTGGCAAGAAAGGTCATAAAATCGGGCAACATTCATAAAATCGGGCAACATTCACTTAACAAATGTCTCATTTAGCAACAGAAATTTTGGGCTCAATTGTGGTCGTAAATCGAGGAGTACCTGTACTAACCAAAGTTAGAAGAACTTAAGGGAAATGTATAAGTGATGATAATGAAAAATAAAGTCAACAACATTGTATTTACAAATACACGAATATAAGTAATTCCAAGTGATGTAGATTAAAGATGATGAGAACAAATTATTCAAACAAATGTTCTTCATTAAAGTTCTGTCTTCTGGATAAGGAGAATGGTGTGAAAGGACAGAGGGAAGATCCAATACTAAGGCAGTAGTCAGATAAATTAAGCTGGAATCCAAGCCAAGAAACTAATTTGAGAAAATGTCTCAAACAGCCCCTACCCTCTAATTCTCA
>NW_015418003.1:0-1550 GCF_001527695.2 Protobothrops mucrosquamatus | reverse complement strand
TGCGCTTTGAAGATGATAATCAACACCTTGAAGCGCACCCGGAAGGCCACAGGCAGCCAGTGCAGCTCGCGCAGCAGCGGCGTTACATGGGAGCGACGAGTCGCTCCCATCACCGCCCGCGCGGCCGCATTCTGGACCATCTGGAGCCTCCGAGTGCTCCTCAAGGGGAGCCCCATGTAGAGAGCATTACAGTAGTCCACTTCATCTGTCTCCATAGGACAGGAGTGTCAAACTCAATTTCATTGAGGGCCGCATCAGCATTGCGGTTGCCCTCAGGGGGGCGGGTGGGTGTGGCCAGGGTGGGTGCGGCCTACTGGGTGGGCATGGATGGAGTGAGTGTGGCCTACTGGGTGGGTGTGGCCAGCTCTATATCGTTTACGTCAAAGGTGCCTGTGGGGGCCTGGGCAGGAGTGGGATAGGTCTGAGGATCTCTGGCAGAAGGGGGTGGGACCAGGGCAAGTGCCAAGACATGGTCCACTGGAGGAGCCTCACTGTTCCTCTCAGGCCATGCGGGAGGGGGCTTATGGAGCTAAGACTGAATGCATTTCAGCATAGATGGCCACCACAACATTGTACATTGGCTCCCGGCTGGCCTGGGCCAGGGCCAAGGCAGAGGAGGCCGTTCCCTCACTGTTTCCAGGATGGCTTCGCAGGTCACATGAAACCACTTTGCAGGCCGCATCCGGCCCGCGGGCCTTGTGTTTGACATGTCTGCCATAGGATCTAAAAGAAATATTTTTCTCAATGCTACCTGATAAGGCAAGCTACTCAGATAGCTCCGCTACAATATTTCATCCTCCCTATTAGAAAATATAAAGATTTTTTTCCTCTTCTTCTTCCACCTCCTACTATTATTTGCTCAGCCAACCATCAGCAGAGACTGCTTCAGCACTTGGCTGGTTTCCTTTTTCATTGGGGGAAAGCCTTTCCTTCCTAAGAATTTCTGGGTAAGATAGTGAAGATGGTAAGAATGTGAGCACAGCAACTCCAGTACTTACTCCATCTATCCCCCTACTTCTGTTTCATAAGCAACATTGTGAAATATTCCATCATTCATTCCAGGGGCACCACTTTACCAGGCGTGAATGTCCATAAGTTGGCAAGGAAAAGGAAAAGGAAGGACAGAAAAAGACTCTTTCCTGATATAATCTGTCAATTTAAGGAGAGGAAATAGAGCAACTGAATAGGAGGAAAGTGAACCACCTGTAACAAGGGGAAAAGCTGCAGGAACGTCTTATGGGGATCTTGCCTAGAGACACCTAATTGTTCCACTGCTCCATGGGTAAAAGGGAGACATTACAATTTTCAGGTCATTACAGCTGAAAAAAAGTGTTCTTCCTCAACAAAATCTGCAACAAAATCTTCCTATTGAGGAAAAATAGGAGGGCATTTATATTCCACATAGAAAACATAGCTTTCTATGTCATTATTTAGAGATATATTTTTATTCCCAGTTGTGAGGTATAGCTACAATTGAACCAAACTGCTTTTGTATCCGAAGCTGACAGAGAATTCTTCCATATTACAAAAGACTTATTCATACCAGTCTT
>NW_015418002.1:0-1550 GCF_001527695.2 Protobothrops mucrosquamatus | reverse complement strand
ATTCCAGAGGGCAGGAGCTGCCACAGAGAAGGCTCTCCCCCTGGGGGTCGCCAGCCGGCATTGTCTGGCCGACGGCACTCTAAGGAGGCCCTCTCTGTGGGAGCGGACTGGTCGAAGGGAGGTGTTTGGTAGGAGGCGGTCTTGCAAATACCTAGGTCCATTGCCATGGAGCGCTTTAAAAGTTGTTACTAACACCTTTAAATAAAAAAGGAAGGGAAAAAGATAAAATGTCTGGTCAATAATATTAGAAGCAAAGCTACTCCAAAAACTTTGACCAAATTGTTCAAAAGTCCTCTCCTTGCCCTTCTATCAAAAAATTCCAACAACATCCTAATTCAAATGTTAACAAAGGACACCTGTTATATATACAATCTTTAGGTTTTACAGAACAAAAGACATCTAAAATCAAACCCAGACATGTCTCAGCTTTTCAGTCCGGTTAAACATTTTAGATTTCACCTCAAGACATAGATCAAGCCAATAAATTCACAGTCCATTTTTTCAGTAAGATAGATACAAAATAGTCACAACATACAAATTTTTAAAAACTTAAGATGAACTATAACCCAAAACAACATAAAAGACAATTACAATGGAAGAAAAACAATTATGCTACTAAAACAACTGTGTGAATAAAATGTTTTAAGATTCCTTTTGTTCTGTACCAAAATACATTTCAGATTCAGAGGTGAAAAAGTAAAGAAGTGCGTTGGCCCTCCATAAAGGAACTGCAACTTTTCCTGGGCTCACAGAGTACCTACACAATCCTGACAAAGACATATGAATTAAGGAGGTGCTGACAGCACACACCCAGGGGCCACATCAAAGCACTTTGTTAGTTTCTCCCTCGTTATCCAAGGGAGATCTCAGTCACTGTCACTAATCACCATCTGTCCAACCTTCAGCAATGTTGAGCCTCAGCACCTAACAGTAGGGATTAGGCAGTCTCGTATAACCTATGCAGAACAGAATAAAATAAAAAATAGGCAAGGAGAAGGAGGAAGAGGAAATCCAAATCTGAATTATAGAAAAGAGTGGAAATAAAAGAGAGAGGCAAGAATAACAAGGAAGAGGTATAAATAAATATGATTATATAAACCTTAGATTCATCTCCTTTGCAGATAAGATAAAGGAGGAGCTCAGAAACAAGCTACAAACAGGAATTCAGAAACAAGGATGGAATTAAGCTTACGGTCTGTATCTGAAAGTTGAGAGTGCTGTTTTTATGAGAATGGAAAGTCTGGAGGCTGCTATAAATATTAAAGGAAAATGGTAGATTCTTAAAGAAAAGTGTCTGTGAAATCCCCAAATGATCTACTTCACAACACTCCTGTGCCTAGTAAGAGAAAGGGGAAAAAAAATCCTTACCAGTCAACAGGGTTGTGGGCATGTTGAAGGAGGTAAGGAGATTTCTCATGGAGGAGCCGGTTAGTATAGAGGCTGTTGTTGGTCTGGCTGCCTTTCCCCCCTGTAGCCATGCTTGAGGTCGCCCTCAGAAAGATCGTCCTGAAACAAGAAATGCCAAATATAGACAGAAGGCAATTTGGTCA
>NW_015418001.1:0-1550 GCF_001527695.2 Protobothrops mucrosquamatus | reverse complement strand
TTGTGGCCTAAAGTTGCACAGTTAAAAAAGCAATCTAACTTAATCACAATTAATATGATAAATTGGAGGTAACTGTTGACCCAAGAAGACAAACTACTGATAACCTCCAAACGTTCCTAAATTAATAAATTAGCATATAACTCCAATCTACAATTCTTATGCAGCCAAGCAACTTTGTTAAGATGCAAGTAAGTTTTTTCCCCCCAAAAACTCAGTTCTTTTAAAACTTGGGCCTTTTCCACTTTATTGCCTGAAAGCACCTTAAGCTCTCCTCGGATCTGCTTGTGCGGCATGTCGCCTTCTGTCTAATCACAGAAAGCAGAGTCTGCCCAGATAAATTATATGCCTAAAAAAACAAAAACAGACTATGTCAGGCAATAAACCGTACCAGGGCTGACCAACGGCATACAACAGTCCAGTATGCTGATAAGTGATGGCTCATGGAAATGGATTCACCAGCATAGCTACAGTCATGTGAAAAAATATACCATTGGGGGAGAAGCCTGAACTGTCAGTCCTGCAACACACATTTTACAGCAGCTAAGCTCCGTTTTATTATACAATTAATTTTTCATAGTTGCTTTGTGCAATTATGTCACCTGTAGCTTTATATATAATTCGACTGAAGATAAAATAACGGATTTGTCCACGTACATAAAAAAAACTTTACAACGTGCGGTACACATGGGGTGTACTTACTTTTTCACATAACTGTACTTTTTTCACTTCTACACAATGCAATACCTGATACCAGCACTGCAGTGTGTGAAAATCAAATGGCATCAGCAAGTCTAATGTTCAGTGAAAGCTGCTTTCAGATTGTCTGCCTATCATTTGCCAGAAAACCAAACAAGTAGGATATGAGCAGCTGTAGGCACCAATGCCATTTTAGTTTTCACACAATATCTCCATCAAGGAATTGCACTGCGAGAAATGCAAAATGAAGCCATTATCAGCAAACCAAATTAGAATGCTGTTGTTAATCCTAGCAGCAGCAAGCAAAAGAAAAAAAAATCAGAGCAGGTCTAGTGAAAAAAGCAAGGTTCTACATTTAGGCAAGAAAAACCAAATGCACAAGTACAGCATAGGTGGCACCTCGCTCAACAGTAGTAACTGTGAGAGGGACCTAGGAGTCCTAGTGGACAATCACCTAAATATGAGACCTGGCTGGGCGTAGAAGGTGGAGTACCACTGGTGGACATCTGCCCACCAGGTTTTCAGGCATTCCATCGGCCAAGGACCCGGGGTAGGGGCGGAGGGGTAGCGGTCATTATAAGGGAGAGCCTTTGTCCAAGGGAGACCACTGTGCCTCAGATAGACGGCGTGGAGTCACTCTTTGTGAAGTGGGGGTAAGGGGTGCAAGTGGGCTTGTTGATTATATACCTGGCTCCCTGCTATGTATCAACAGCCCTGCCTGAGCTGGCTGACGTGATAGCCGGGGTGGCGGTGGGGACCCCCAGACTTATGGTCTTGGGGGATTTCAACCTGCCATCAGTGGGCGAGACGTCGGCGGCGGCTCAGGAGTTCTTGGCTTCCATGACGGCCTTGGA
>NW_015418000.1:0-1550 GCF_001527695.2 Protobothrops mucrosquamatus | reverse complement strand
AGGGATGATTTTTAATATAATTTTAATTACGACACAGCTACTAATATTTGGCTTTTAATTTGGTCTTAGAGGGGTTTTTATTTTGGTATTTATTAACTTTATTTTGGTATTTTATTGTTACTTGTTTTTAATATGCTGTGCACCGCCCTGAGTCCTTCGGGAGAAGGGCGGTATATAAATCAAATTAATAAATAAATAATAAATAAATAAATAATTTGTAATTATATAATTTATAATTTGTACAAATTTATAATTTGTAATAGTTTGTAAAACACTCCTCTATTTTTATTTATTTATTTATTTATTATGAATTTTATTTGCTGCCCATCTTGTGTCCAACAACTCTGGGTGGCTTACAACATAAAAACATTAAAAAACATTAACATTGATAATTATAAAATAACGCAGCAGATAAAATCATTAACACAAGATGGCAAAGCCAGACACATTGGGGGAGAGGTGGGATTAGCTTTTTTATTAGTTAACCACCTCCAGTGTGGAGCTCTCCCATTGGTTCCCCGAACCATCTGGCAGAGCCAGGTCTTAAAACTCTTATGAAAAATCAGGAAGGTGGGAGCCACAGCAGAGAAGGATCTTCTCCTGGATCCTGCCAGCTGAAATTCCTTGGCTGATGGGATCTGCAGTATGCGCCCTCTGCTGGCACAGAGTTTATTTACTTACTTCTTCCTCTTTCCCTCCCTCCCAGAATAGCACAACTCGCCATGGCCAATTTGACATAGGACAACTCATCATGGACCATTTGCCACAGGACAACTCACCACGGACAATTCAACAATTCAATTTAATTATTTTTAAAAAAATTAAAATAACATTTTGTCATTCCCATTTTATTTTGTCCCTTCTACGGCGTCCTTTCTTTAATTATTCTATTTCACCATTTTTTCAGTATTAGTGTAGCTCTTGTTCTGTGGCGAATTGTCCTGCAGCAAGTTAGCTAAGACAAATTGTCCCGCCGTGACTTGGCTGTGGCAAGTTGGCTATGGAGAGTTGGTCATGGTGAGTTGTCCTCCCTCCCTCTTTGTGGGTGTGGGTGTGGTGTGCATGTGTGTGTGTGTGTGTGTGTGTGTGTATGTGTTGGATGTTTTCTCAAACCTTCAAATTTATCTCCAAATTTCTCAGTTTTGGATCATGCAAAAATCATGGGCAGTTTTCATTCTTTACCTTTCCATGTACAACCAAGTTAATATGAAATATACTATTATATCACCACATACATACATACATACATACATACATACGTACGTACGTACGTACATACATACATACATACATACATATATATATATATATATATATATATATATATATATATATATATGCTTTTTTTTCTAGAAAATCAAGTATCCCTACAATTCTGTCCCACCACTATTATCCCCAAGTGACAGAATTTTGCAAAACCTATGGCACACAATATGTTACTCAAGAGAGGGGAAAATAATCCCATAGAGAAACAATTGATTTACCTCAGAAAGACACAACCTGCAACTCTCAGCATGCTTTGGGCTAGATCCCAAGCAGAAATAATCAAT
>NW_015417999.1:0-1551 GCF_001527695.2 Protobothrops mucrosquamatus | reverse complement strand
AAAGCTCACAGTGCAAAATCAGCTTAAAAGCGATGGGTGTCCCTTTTGGGAAAAGCACAAAAAGCCCACAGGTCGAATCAGCCGAGGGCTGAAACAAAATCAGGTGCAGTTCGTGCTTCGTTTAACTTCTTTAAGGTTTCATTTTGACATTTCAGCCCAGATGTTTTTAAAACCCACAAGCAGGACAATGGGCATTACAAAATGTGAGACAGGAAAAAGCGACACGGGGAACAGAATTCAGCTTCGAAGAATCCTGGTTTCAACAGAAGCGAATATTTGGAGCACAGGGTTGAACCTGACGGGCCCCGGATGCTCTCTGGATTTGGTGGTTTTTCTGGTGGATAAGCCTGTGAATTTTAGCTTATCACTGTCCAGCCAACCACTTCCAGGAGTAACAGGTCTGTAAATTTAAAAGTCTAGCCCATTTTCTTCCTTCTTGTTCCTCCACCAATTTCCTTCCCTGGTTTTCTACTCTTATTCCAAAGCATCCTCAGCATGACTGAAAAAAGCACTGAAAGAATCCAACGGCACTTGAGGAAGATTGGCTTTTCCCTGATCACCAGCATACATTGTTCAAAAAGTTTGCTTTTTATATTCAAGATTAGCCTTTAACATAAATACTGTAAATCCTGCCTAACGTGGGTCTTAATTGCTCAGCCTCCTGACCACCACGCTCCCCAGAATGTCCTTGCTACCCCTAGTGCCCTGCGGACTTTAAGCTTACACGCGTGCAAGAAGTGTGTATCAAAACAGTTATCGGAATGCTTCAAGGAAAGGAGAACGTAGCGAGGCGAAGAGAAAGATGCTCGTTCCCCACATCTGCAAAGCCCCCCCTGCCTTTTACCCTCTCTGCAGCCACTGCTGGCTACCTGGGCGGGCCCCGGGTCTCACCTTGGCCTTCTGCTGCAGCGTCAGCCGCTTGATGGAGATGAGGCTGTTGGATTTGGAGTCACCAATCACCACCCACCAGCCTTCCTCGCGTTTCTGCGGGAAAGAAGCAGCAAAGAGGACAAAGTGGGGCATGCAAAGTGTACTGGTCACCTCCCGCCTGGACTACTGTAATGCTCTCTACATGGGGCTTCCCTTGAGGAGCACCCGGAGGCTCCAGCTAGTCCAGAATGCGGCCACGCGGGCGGTGTTGGGAGGGACTCGTCGCTCCCACGTAACACCGCTGCTGCGCGAGCTGCATTGGCTGCCGGTGGCCTTCCGGGTGCGCTTCAAGGTGCTGACTATCATCTTTAAGGCGCTCCATGGCAGCGGACCGGGATACCTTCGAGACCGCCTCCTGCCGCAGATTACCTCCCATCGGCCTGTACGCTCCCACAGGGTGGGTCTCCTCAGGGTGCCGTCGACCAGACAGTGCCGGCTGGCGACCCCAAGGGGGAGGGCCTTCTCTGTGGGAGCTCCCACCCTCTGGAATGAGCTGCCCCCAGAGATCAGGGTGATCCCTGATCTCCCTTCCTTCCGCCGCGCCCTCAAGACATGGCTATTCCAACAAGCGGGACTGGCCTAGGGCAATTTTTAGAGGGGTTTTTAATCATATTTTAATTA
>NW_015417998.1:0-1551 GCF_001527695.2 Protobothrops mucrosquamatus | reverse complement strand
AGCTGTAAGCCATAATCATCACAGTTATGACACATCACGGCTTGAACTATCTTGCTTTGCATGTAATGAGTCTATCTCATATATTAGGTTCACCTTTTAAGTTGCATTACTGAAATAAATGAACTTTTGCACGATATTCTAATTTTTCGAGTTTCACCTGTAGTCAGGTTGCATCTGGAAGAAGCAAATTATCCAGACTTGTTTTAGTCGGGTTTTAGGCTGGATTCAGACCCAGCTTGTGAATGATCTTTGGCAGAGTCAGGCTGAGGGTGGTGCATCTATCTTTGTTCTCCTGCTCTTCTCTGAGCAGTTTTTGATACTATCTTCCAAGACATCCTTCTGGATTGTCTACAGGGGTTACCTAATGATCTGTGAGAGAGGTGAGAAACAGAGAGAAAAACCAGAGCATAGTCAATGGTCTCATGAAAGGTTTAACAGAATAACAAAGTAATAGAGTTGGAAGGGACCTTGGAAATCTTCTAGTCCAACCCCCAGCTCAAGCAGGAAACTCTATAACATTTCAGATAAATGGTTGTCCAATCTTGTCTTAAAAATGTCCAGTGTTGGAGCATTCACAACTTCTGGAGGCAAGTTGTTCCACTGATTAATTGTTATAACTCTCAGACAATTTCTCCTTAGTTCTAGGTTGCTTCTCTCCTTGATTAGTTTCCATCCATTGATTTTTTGGGGGGAGAATTGGTTGACCCCACTTCTTTGTGGTGGCCCCATAGATGTTAGAAAACTACTATCATATCATCCCAGTCCTTGTTTTCATTAAAATAGACATACCTAATTCTCGCAATGGTTCTTCATATGTTTTAGCCTCCAGTCTCCTAATCATGTTTGTTGCTCTTCTCTTCCCCCTTTCTACAGTCTCAATATCTTTTTATATCATGGCATAAGGTAGCACAAGTAAAAAAAAAAATCAGCAGTTTCAAATTGAAACTAGAGACACAGTCATAGGGTACATTCACAATTGGCTGAGAGGAAGAGGAGGGGGAAGGGGAGAAGGAGGAGGAGGAGGAGGAGGAGGAGGAGGAGAATGTAATTCATTCCTGTGCTGAGGAAGTGGAGGTAGCTTCTATTAGCAATGGGTCAATTTAGAAGTATGGATTTGTCTCTAAACTCAGAATTTTACAGTTATCCTCTATACCGCTCAGTATATCTTCCATCTCATCTCTGCTCTGCTACTCAGAGCGTGCACAGTGTGTTAATGAATCTATATATGCCCCTTTTTGTTTAATTTAAATAGTAATGCTGACATTTCAAATTGTTCATAATATTAAGTATTCCTTTTCTATCAAAATATAATTCTTGTGTTTTGTGACAACAAAAGATATTATTTGCAAAGGAATTTTGAATAATAGGATTCAAAGTCAATTAAAAGAGATTTATGTGTTAAGGAATTGTCTTAACACAATTGTTAAGGAACTATTAAGGGGTCAATAGTTTGGATATTCTCTTTAAACACTGGCACTGGCTTCCTATGTCTTTTTTCTCTGTTCTCTGTTCTCTGTTCTCACACAGAATTAGCCTTTCTCAGCTGCCATC
>NW_015417997.1:0-1551 GCF_001527695.2 Protobothrops mucrosquamatus | reverse complement strand
AATCAAATTCTATCAAAACACTGTATATTCTCCTAATATGGGCTCTACTTTGATCTTTAATCTGTTTTATCAAGTTCACATCTTCTACCATTAAACCCAATTTTTGATCTATATGCCATCTCTCAACAAGTTGAAGATGTAACAACCAGGACTGGAGAACCTTATCCTGTTTTAACTCCTCCAATGATTTAATTTGCCAGTCCTGCCCTCTTAACCTAAGTAACTCTTTATAAACAATACCTTGTAATTTTACTCCCCTTATTATTCCTTGTATTGCATGTTCTGGAATAGCCCACATAGGGATTTTAAAATTTAACTTATGCGATTACTTTTTCCAAACTCTCAGAAGTGCAATCCTTAAGATATGAGATTTAAAAGCCCGATCAATTTTCTTATCAAAAAATAAATAAGCATGCCATCCATAATATAAATCCCAACCCTCAAGTATCAAAATGTCTCTGTTAGTTAAGTTAATCCAATCACTAATCCAGGTTAATACCACTGCTTCATAATATAATTTTAAGTTAGGGGCTTTAAGTCCCCCTCTTTCCCGTGCATCTTGCAAAATTTTAAATTTTACCCTAGGTTTTTTCCCCTGCCATATGAATCTGTTGATACCTCTTTGCCATTCTTCCAAATTTAAATCCTTTTTTAAAATAGGTATCATCTGAAACAAAAAAAGAAACTTGGGGAGAACATTCATTTTTATTGCTGCAATTCTTCCCAATAATGATAATTGTAATTTCTTCCATTCCATCAAATCCTTTTGAACTTTTTTCCATAACTTATCATAATTATTCATATACAACTTAGCATTAGAAGCAGTGATATCAACACCCAAATATTTCACTTTTTTAACTATTTCAAAACCAGTTACATTACTTAAAATTTCTATATCTCTCATAAACATATTTTTAACTAATATTTTAGTCTTATTATTATTTACTTTAAATCCAGATACATTCCCATAAGATATCAATGTCTGTATCAGAGTTCTTGCCGAGTCGATTGGATCCGACAGAGTGAAAACCAAATCATCAGCAAATGCTCTATGTTTATAAGCGTTGTTGCCCAAAGTTATGCCTTTTATAGACGAAGACTCCCGAATCTTGATTAATAAAATCTCCAAAGTCAAAATAAATAATAACGGGGATAGTGGGCAACCTTGCCTTGTTCCTTTCTCAATTTTAATTGAGTCTGTCAGATCCCCGTTAACAATCACTTGGGCAAACTGTAGTTGATAAATGGCCTTTAATGCTGAAGAAAATCTATCCCCAAAATTCATTCTGTCCACCAACCGTAACAAAAATTGCCAGTCCAATTTATCAAAAGCCTTTTCAGCATCCAAAAATATAAGGGCCGCCGGAACTTGATTGTTTTTATCCAAGTATTCCAACACATTCACAATTTGTCTAACATTATTCTTCATATATCGCCCATTTATAAATCCAGACTGGTCCATATGAATAATCTGTTTAATTACTTGCATTAGTCTATTGGCTAGTATTTTTGCAAAGATCTTATAATCCGTATTCAATAATGATATTGGTC
>NW_015417996.1:0-1551 GCF_001527695.2 Protobothrops mucrosquamatus | reverse complement strand
TTTAAAAAGTAATTTTAATGGGAACACAGCAATCAATATTTGGCTTTTAATTAGGTTTTAGTGGGGTTATTTTGTGTATTTTTGTATGATTTTTTTTTGTATCCTGTATATTGTATTTGTGTTTTTAATATGCTGTGAACCGCCCTGAGTCCTACGGGAGAAGGGCGGTATACAAATTAAATTAACCTAACCTAACCTACCCTGCTCTCCCACTCTGCTTCCATTCATTATTAAAAGAACAATGGGAGAATAAATCAGTACAATATATAAATACATAAAACTCCAACAACTGATCAGTGTATGTCCTCTATTAGTTTTAGAATCAGCTGAGCACAAACAAACTAGAAATTTTATAAAGATTACACATAATTAGCTTCTGTTTTTAATTCTTTTTCTATGGTTACAGCACAGGAGAAAAGGAATGAGGACATATTTACCAAAGCTCAACTTGTTTAGTATATTAGAGAGAAAAATGAAATCCTGACCTTTTTTTTTGACAATCTACTTTATTTCTTTATATTTTAATTCTACTTTTGAGTCATAAATGGATTGCTAAGATAATTCATAACCATCAAATTCTAATTACAGAGCCACTGTGTGAGTGAGATAGGTAGTCTCCAAATCTGATAAATACATAAATAAATGAAAACATGTGACTAAACATATCAAGAATCCCTTGTATAACAAACAAACAAACAACACTCCAGTGTAAAAGTTAAAAGGGCAATTCAAGCAATCTGTTTTGTTTTTTTATGCATTAATATAATTAGTAGCATAGCAAAATCAATAGCATTTAGACTTATATACTGCTTCACGGTGCTTTACAGCCCTCTCTAAGTAGTTTACAGAGTCATCTTATTGCCTCCAACAATCTGGGTCCTCATTTTACTGACCTCAGAAGGATGGAAGGCTGAGTCAACCTTGAACCAGTGAGACTCGAACTGCTGGCAACCAGTCAGTCAGCAGACATAGCCAGTACTAACCACTGCACCACCATGGCTCATGTGTGTAGACCAGTTTTCATTCATTTTATTACCTCTATGTGTTAGGAGTGCAGCTCCTGGAATTTCTAGGAGAAGAATCAGCATATTGGTTAAAGTATTGGATGAGGTACACTCAGGTTCAAGTCTACCTTCAGCCACAGAAACTCACTGGTTGATGGTGTTGGAATCACTCTCTCTTAATTCAACTTCACTCGGAGGAAAAAAAATAGAACTGCTATACATAATCGCTGGAAGAAAGATATAAGTTGATTGATTGATTGATTGATTGACTGATGAATGACTATTTGTTCAAAGTTTAGGTCATGTAATATTTAAAACATAAGGTTACTTCCACACTGCTATTTTTTAGAGTTCCATTTTCCCTCCAAAGCATTTAGAAGCTGATCAGCAATCATCCGTACCTTTGCTGATCTTGAAATGCAAAGAATACTGTGATAAAATGAGAACTCTACACAGCTTCAAAGGCATACTTTGATTCATGAAGCCTATTTGTGAATCAAAGTGAGGACCTGCTTCAAAGCAGCAGATTGAACCAGGAGACTACAAA
>NW_015417995.1:0-1551 GCF_001527695.2 Protobothrops mucrosquamatus | reverse complement strand
GGACTGGCCTAGGGGTATTTTAAATTGGTTTTAGCCAAATTTTAGTAGAAGCGGCCGATTATATATTTATTTTTAATGATTTTTAAAACTTCTATTGTATTGTATTAAACTGTTTTTAACTGGCTGTAAGCCGCCCTGAGTCCTACGGGAGAAGGGCGGGGTATAAATTTAATAAAATGAAAAAAAATGAAATGAAATGCCATGTCTTTGGCTGCGCTGCTCCACGTGGGCCACGCTTGGGGCGACTCTCCTCCAGGGGGGCTGCTGGTGAGCAGGGGGTCATGGGGGGAGGCGAGGCTGGGGCAATGGCACGCATGCTATAGGTTCGCCACCACTGACCTAGCTGATGCCAACTAATTAGATTGCTTATGTATTTTGAAAAATAATTGAAATATATTTGTACCTTAAATATCTTTCAATGTTCTAAATATTTTTAGTTTATTGCTTCACTGCCCTATAATCTGTTCATGTTTATAAGCCATTATCTTATTTTCTAAATCTATTGTTTTCTTTTTTACTTAAAAAAATACTTTCCAATTTATTTTAATTCTCCAGAAAAATTACACAAATTGTTACTTCTTCTTTAATAACCATGATATCTTCTCTTGTGTTGAATCATTATTATATTTGTCTTTCTTCCCTATTAAAAGTAATAGTAAAATTTTATTTTGTATCAATTGGTTATATGTTTCATTTATTTTTTTACCATTAGTTCTATGTTTTCATTTTAAAAAATCAATTGTGTGATAATTATTTGATTAAATTTAATTCGTAAATTCAAAAACTTATTTATTTGCTTCAATTCAGAACAAGTTTATCAGCCATTATCTTCATTACTTTTTTTACAAAAATAAAGCTTTTTATATTATTATAATTTTCATATCAATTCATTCAATTTATTCTATTATACTAATTAATGTATAACACTTGATTATACAGCTTTTATAATATAATTTATTAATTTTATTAATAGAATGATCATGCAATAATTTATATTTTTCAATATTTGCCATCATGGCAACAGCCAATTCTGTTAAAACAAAGAAGTGAATAATGATTGTCTAAGTATTAATTTTCCAATACGTGGATTAATTAATTTAATTAATCATTCCAAAAATTCTTTATTGTCATAAATAAATTGTATGGCTTAAAACAATTAGTTAATTAATCATATCTTATAATAGATACATTGACAGATTAATTAATATTAAATCATAAAAATACCATTTTAGAACTGAACTGATATAAACAATTTTGCATGCAATCAATCAACCTAATGTCTTTAAGATATTCAAAGTACAATTCCTTATTTCTAATGCATTTATTAATTTTAATGATTCATAGAGTTACCCATCTCACAGCAGTGATTCTGGGCAGCATTCAAAAGTTAAAATCATCAAAACAATATAAACTAATGATTTAGCAGTAATCCTCAAAGCAAAATCACATCACTATGAAGCACTTTTTCCAAAAGCCTAGGTGTAATATTTAATTCTTCAAGTAGTTGAATGATTCTTACATAAACTGTTTAAAATCTAAGTCTTATGAACA
>NW_015417994.1:0-1551 GCF_001527695.2 Protobothrops mucrosquamatus | reverse complement strand
CAGAATGCGGCTGCACGGGGGATTTTGGGGGCCTCTAGATGCTCCCATGTAACACCTCTCCTGCGCGAGCTGCACTGGCTGCCGGTGGCCTTCCGGGTGCGCTTCAAGGTGTTAGTAACAACTTTTAAAGCGCTCCATGGCAATGGACCTAGGTATTTGCAAGACCGCCTCCTACCAAATATCTCCCTTCGACCAGTCCACTCCCACAGAGAGGGCCTCCTTAGGGTACCGTCGGCCAGCCAATGCCGGCTGGCGACCCCCAGGGGGAGAGCCTTCTCTTTGGCAGCTCCTGCCCTCTGGAATGACCTGCCCCCCGACCTACGTACAATTGCGGTCCTGCGCCTCTTCTGCCGAGCCCTGAAAACTCATCTGTTCCATGCGGCCGGCCTGGTGTAGTTTTGATTGGGTTTTGTTAGGGGTTTTATATTTTAGAGCAGGCTTTTGTGTAATTATTTACTGTGATTTTTATTATTGCCTGTTCACCGCCCTGAGTCCCGTAAGGGAGATAGGACGGTATATAAATTTAAATAATAAATAAATAAAAATTCAGATCAGTAGTTTTATTGTAGAAAAACTAAAGAAGCAGTCTTGAAAGAATTCCAGCAACTGCTGTGTATCATATGCCAGCCCTATTTATTCTTTCAAGAGAGAGGCTGGGTTTCCATCTTTTTTTTATTTGATAATGGATACAGACTTACTTCTGATCATGAAAACTAGTTCTCATATAGAATACTGTTTGCCACTCAAGTTTATTTTTTTTATTTTTTTCTGAATAGGTGGGATTACTCTGTAATTGGGTTACAGATTCATATCTTATTTTCTAACAATATGCTTCATCAATGTATGTAAATTTCACGATTTAAGAACCATACCACATAAATTCAGAAAGTATAGTTATTGAAGTAAGTAAGGTCTTTAAAACTTGGGGGGAAATCAACAAAGTCAGATGGTAATTTTCACAAAATAAGACATTCATGTTTTGCATACCTAATTGAAATAAATTATGTAAAATATATTCAAAATAAGCAAATTGCAAAAAACAAAACTACATTTCCTTGAAATTAACCAAATGAAGCTTTCTTTATTTTATTTATTTATTTATTTATTTATTAATTACATTTATATCCCGCCCTTCTCCTTGCGGACTCAGGGCGGCTGACAATTGAATAAAATACTAACATATTATACACCTAATTAAAATTTGATTAAAAAGAAATATTTAAATTTGTCAGATTAAAAGTAATTAAAACCCCTTTAAAATCCCTTAGGCCAGTCCCGCGAGCTGGAACAACCACGTCTTGAGGGCGCGGCGGAAGGAAGGGAGATCAGGGATCACCCTGATCTCTGGGGGTAGTTCGTTCCAGAGGGTGGGAGCTCCCACAGAGAAGGCCCTCCCCCTTGGGGTCGCCAGCCGGCACTGTCTGGCTGACGGCACCCTGAGGAGACCCACTCTGTGAGAGCGTACAGGTCGGTGGGGGGTAATCTGTGGCAGGAGGCGGTCTCGAAGATAGCCAGGTCCGATGCCATGGAGCGCTTTAAAGATAATAGTCA
>NW_015417993.1:0-1551 GCF_001527695.2 Protobothrops mucrosquamatus | reverse complement strand
AGTCTTCCAGTATCTGAGGGGGTGCCCCAAAGAAGAGGGAGTCAAGCTATTCTCCAAAGCGCCTGAAGGCAGGACAAGAAGCAACGGATGGAAACTGATCAAGGAGAGAAGCAACCTGGAACTAAAGAAAAATTTCCTGACAGTGAGAACAATTAACCAGTGGAACAACCTGCCTCCAGAAGCGGTGAATGCTCCAACAGTGGAAGTTTTTAAGAAGAGACTGGACAGCCATTTGTCCGAAATGGTATAGGCTTTCCTGCCTGAGCAGGGGGTTGGACTCGATGGCCTCCAAGGTCCCTCCCAACTTCATTATTATTATTATTATTATTATTAATATTATTATTACTACTACTACTACTACTACTACTACTACTACTATCTGGTTACTCAAAGGGTACCTGACGAGCGTGGAGAAAGCAAGCAGCATGCAGAAAGAGAGCGACACAAAGCGGACTCCCGCCGGAGTGGCCGGCGGGCGGCTGGTCATGAGCTGAAGTAGCTGCTCTGCTTCTTCGTCAGTCGGCCTGCAGGAGGACACAAAGAGAGGATCAGCTGTGTATGATGGCAGGGCATATTTTCTCCCCAGGGCCAGGAGCCATTTGCAAAACAAGTCTTCTAAATCAGGGGTCCCCCAACCTTTTGTGCACCAGAAACCGGTTACCTGGAGAGAGGTTTTTCCGTGGACCGGAGGGTGCGTGGTTTTGTGTGCTGCCTGCATCCCACGGATGGGGCTTTGCTTGTTGGTGCGGACCGGTTGCTGGCATGCCGCAGCCCGGTACTGGTCCACGGACCGGGGGTTGGGGACCCCTGTTCTAAACCAGGGGTCCCCGGGCTGCACTCGGCCCATTTGGAACCGGGCTGCACAAGCAGGCGTGCACACCTCCACTTCCGCGAGTGGCACGCGCACGTGTACACCTGACACTCACACAGAACCATCCCTTCTTCCCGCCCCCCATCGGTCCGCCAAGCCAGAGAGGGTGGGGAACACTGTTCTAAACAGCAAGTTTACTCCTTGGTTCTTCAGTTGTCAGGAAGGGCTCGTGCGAGGCGGATTCTGCATGACGAGGTTCCCTCCCAGAAGAAGCTCGGAACTACCCCCCCGCCAAGTAAAGACTTCACTTGTGTGGACTGGATATTCTTGTTCACAATTTAGTGCAGCCGACAGGAAAGGATAGAGACAACCAAAAAAAGGATCTAAATTTAAAGGAGGGCTTAAAGCATGGCTGGCTGAGGAATTCTGGGAGCTGAAGTTCATCCATCTTAAAGCATGCTGGCTGGGGAATTCTGGGAGTTGAAATCCACCCATCTTAAAGCATGCTGACTAGGGAATTCTGGGAGTTGAAGTCCACCCATCTTAAAGCATACTGACTAGGGAATTCTGGGAGTTGAAATCCACCCATCTTAAAGCATACTGACTAGGGAATTCTGGGAGTTGAAATCCACCCATCTTAAAGCATGCTGGCTGGGGAATTCTGGGAGTTGAAGTTCATCCATCTTAAAGCATGCTGGCTGGGGAATTCTGGGAGTTGAAATCCACCCATCTTAAAGCAT
>NW_015417992.1:0-1551 GCF_001527695.2 Protobothrops mucrosquamatus | reverse complement strand
GCTGCGGCCCGTTGCGGCGGCCCGTTGCGGCGATGGCTTGGCGATCTGAGGCGGGCCCGTTGCGGCGGCCCGGCGCGGCGATGGCTTGGCGATCTGAGGCGGGCGGAGCTGCGGGGCTGCGGAGGGCGGCCCAGGCGAGGAGAGGCCTAGCGAGGCCTAGTGAAGCCCGGCCTGGTGGCCTAGCGGCCAGGAAGAGCTGCGGCCCGACGCGGCGGCCTGACGCGGCGGTGACTTGGCGGCCTGCTGCGGGCGGAGCTACGGAGCTACGGAGGGCGGCCCAGGCATGGAGAGGTCTAGTGAGGCCTAGCGAAGCCCAGCCTGGTGGCCTAGCGGCCAGGAAGATCTGCGCCCCGACACGGCCAGGAAGATCTGTGGCCAGGATGGTCTGTGGCCCGACGTGGCGGTGGCTTACCGACCCGACGCAGCGGCGGCCTAGTGGCCTGACGCGGTGGCGGCCCGACAGCCCGACGCAGTGGCGGCCTAACGGCCCAACGCGGTGGCGGCTCGGTGGTCCGAGGAAGATCTGTGACCCGGGGCTGTGGCGATCTAGCGGCCCGACGCGATGGCGGCTTATTTCCCCCCCTTTTTATGGGGTTCAAAGACCTGGGAATTTGCCGCCTTTCCTCAATCCATCTTGCCCCGTTTGAGATTGCCACCATGAGGACTTTCTCCCCTCCCCTACTCTGCTGATGGACCTCCGATACGACTGTGGACTGTATTCAAGGAGGGAACTGCTGGCCCTGCGCGACTCCCCCATCGCGCAGGCATGGCCCAATACCATTCTAAGGGTCGGCCTTGATGAAGGGGTCTGGAACCCTGAGAGGTGGCATTCAGCGACAGCACTGAGGGAACTAAGAAGAAGGAAATTACGGGTCTTCTTAGGGGGGTGTTTTACTAAATTTTTAGGGGGTTCGGGGTTGGCCCGAGAGGAACTAGGGGAGTCCTCTCCGAGGCCAAGGCCAGTCCTGTCTGGGGGGCGCGGAGTGGTAAGGGAGGAGACTGGGGAGCTGGCGGAGGGTGGTGTGATAGGTACGGTCAGCGGGAGGGGCAGATATGGCGGGAGCAGAGGACCATATCGGGTTTTGGGAGCACGCACACGCTGCTTACAAGCTTGTGGATGCTCCGATCCTCAGGGCTCTACTCGACCTCCAGGGACCTCAGATCCTCAGGCCCGGGACCATCGGCTGATGCTATGCAATGCCAGGTCCGTGGTGAACAAGGCCCCCCTCATCCAAGAACTTATTCATGAGGGGGGAGCGGACCTGGCAGGTATCACCGAGACCTGGTTGGGCATAGATGGGGGAGTTCCCCTTGTTGACCTGTGCCCGCCAGGTTTCCAGGCATTCCATCAACCGAGGACCCGGGGTAGGGGCGGGGGGGTAGCGGTCATTATAAGGGAGAGCCTGTGTCCAAGGGAGGCCACTGTGCCTCAGATAGACGGTGCAGAGTCCCTCCTTGTGAAGTGGGGGCAAGGGGTGCAAGTGGGCCTGTTGATAATATACCTGGCCCCCTGCTATGTGTCAACGGCCCTGCCTGAGCTGGCTGACGTGA
>NW_015417991.1:0-1551 GCF_001527695.2 Protobothrops mucrosquamatus | reverse complement strand
ATTTTAAAACATTTAGTTGCTGGAATTCTTGTAGACCCATCCTACTCATGTCAATACATCTGGCTAAAGAAAACTACAAGAATCACAATGGCAAAGGAAATAATTTTTGGTTCTATACATCTTTTCCAAAGCATAATAATACCACTAATTTATGTCAAATATAGGGATATTGCCACTTTCCTCAATTGTGCTCACCTCCCTACAAAAATGAAAGGAAGAAAAAAATGGTGATAGAGAAAGCATGTGATTGTTTTTTTTAAAAAAAATCCTAGCTATTAGCCAAATAAATGGAGCACTAGCCACTTCACAGAAAACTCTACACATGAAAAAGAGTGTTTTAGTGAAGACACTGGTGGGACAATATAAAACTGCTTCAGAAGATTGGAGGGGCCAAAATCAACAGTCACATAAATTGCACCCGCAAATACAGGCATATTCTCAATGACGAGTGGTTCCATACATATAAGGGACATCCACCCAAACCCTAGAAGATTCTATAGTGTAACCCAACCTTCTCAACATGACTTTCTGCAGATTTCTTTGGGACTCCCTTTGGTCATGTTGGCTGAGAATTCTGGGAGTTGAAGTCATCACATATATTGGGGGAAAAATAGCTTGGAGAAAGTTGATAAATTATCTATCCTGATGTTTCCCTGAAGGCTCACTTCCTGTTCCATTTTCAATATTCTATATTTATCAAAGTGAGGAAGACAGAGAAATTGCAACAATTACAGCCACAATGACTTAGTATTAGTGTGATAGTGATTTGTGGGATGGAAGTTTTGAAGAGCAGACATTAAGCAATTAGTATTCACAACAACACTACAAGTAAGAGAAATATAATTTACCAAGATTCCACAGATGGGAGGGAAAAATACAAAAGAGTTACCTGCAATTCACAAGTATAACCAGAGCATACATTTCCACAACTTTGGTTACTTTTACATCCATGCAACTTTTTTGTGCAAATCTCTCAAAGAATAGAGTCACCTTATAGGGGAAATGGGTGGCAAAAAAAAGTAATAAATAAAAAAATAGATCAAGAAGAGAAGACATGCTACATTCATGTTTTACCATTTTCCTTTTTCCTAAAAGAATAATTTTAGTGAACTAAATTTAATGTTACTATGTATTGTTTCAATGTTTATATACAGTCCTGTAGTGCAGTGGTTAAAATGCAGTATTGCAGGCAAACTCTGCCCACAGCCTGGGGTTCGATCCTGATAAGGCTCAAGGTTGACTGAGCTTTCCATTTATTTATTTTTATTTTTATTTAACATGGATTTATATGCCGCCCTTCTCCCTATAGGACTCAGGGCGGCTTACAGCATATTAAAACACATAAAACATCGTCCCCCCATAAAAACCTGTTAAAAACCAAATATTTTTTTCGCTGTATAATTAATTAAAATTTAAATTAAAATTGTCCCTATTTAAAAATTCTCCCTAGGCCAGACCCGCTTGTTGAAAAAGCCATGTCTTGAGGGCGCGGCGAAAAGGTAGGAGGTCCGGAATCGTCCGGATCTCGGGGGGTAGTTCGTTCCAGAGGGT
>NW_015417990.1:0-1551 GCF_001527695.2 Protobothrops mucrosquamatus | reverse complement strand
TGTCCTATTCGGAAATGCTAAATGGTAGCAAAGGGACTCTTAAGAACAAACAGCAGGAAACGAGAGCTACGGTTCATGTACTTAGTCCAGTGTTTAAAATGCGTCATTAAAACCTTGACCCGCTATCCCTCCCCCAAAATACTTTTCTTTCCGCTACATCAATAGAGAACCGGGTCAATAATAGTCAGCATGTACAGCAAGGGTAGTCAACCTTGGCTCTTTTATGACTCGTGGACTTCAACTCCCAGAATTCCTGAGCCAGCATGGCTGGCTCAGGAATTCTGGGAGTTGAAGTCCACGAGTCATAAAAGAGCCAAGGTTGACTACCCCTGATGTACAGTATTGATGCAGAACCGTAATCCTGCGATTAAACTGTCCTTCGAAGGTAGATAGAAATCGTTTGATGCATTCCAAGCTTTGTGAACTCCTTGATATTCATATAGTGATATATTCTGGGGTTTTTTTTTACACTGATTAAGTGCCATCAAATCATTGTCGGTTCGTTTTTCATATATAGTTCAGGAATATATTTATCTTTCAAAGGTAGGGAATTTTATAACCTACGGATATTAACAAACCTATGGATATTAAATTAAAAGGGAAAGATAGTGGGGTGCATCCATATTGTATGTTGTCCTATTATCCATTTTACACTTACAGCATGGTAAGGTTGACAATCAAGTCTTTAAATATTCTCTCAGGGACCAATAAACACACCAAAAAGGATAGTTTGAATTAATCTCCTACTTAAATCATGCTTTATATTCTTTTAATCCCAACCATTGCTTTTTGTAATTAATATTGAGTATTCTAACTCTTTATTCCAGCTTTTTGTAAATATTAGTATCTACTTGAATGGCACTTTTAAAATGTTTATAAATATTGTAGAATTAAACGCATCCAGTCCCCATAACAATCCTGAGAGTTTTAGATGGCGCATCTTGCCTACATTGCAAATTTAAAAGATATTTAATTGAATAGATTGCTATATTTCAGGCAATCAAAATATTCCTTGCAACAATGCAAATAGTTTAAATCTTGATTGGTTATAATTCAAGGGTTAATACTCCTTCTTGCACAGGATTTAAAAAATATTCCAAATGTTATATTCCAGTGTTTATAAGAGCGATAGTAACAAATATGCTTTCATTTCTACATTTTTAAGTATGTTTTGCATCACCTAATGCAGGAAATGCAGTAAAGCTATGTATTGCTAACTACAGACCCAGACTCCAAGATTTGGAATGCAATGGGCTATCTGGAATACAGCCTTTAGGAATATAATTTGGCCTGTTTCAAGAGAAGGAAGTGCAAGGTCCTGGCTGGACATTAACAAGTACTTATTTATTTACTTATTTATTTATTTAATTTATATCCCGCCCTTCTCCTTGCGGACTCAGGGCGGCTAACAACCAGATAAAATACTAATCACAAAAAACTACAAATTAAAAACATAATTAAAAACAAATATTAATAATTGGTCTAGTAGTTAAAAATTACTTTAAAACCCCCATTAAAAATTTTCCCCTAGGCCAGTCCTGCAAGTTGGAA
>NW_015417989.1:0-1551 GCF_001527695.2 Protobothrops mucrosquamatus | reverse complement strand
AGGAAATTCAGTTCTAGCCTGACATTACTACATCCAGCACCCTTTAGGAAAAGAACCTATTACTTCAAGCCAAATGGAGTTGAGGGTCTTTCTTTCCCAAATGGAGTTGAGGGTTTCTTTTCCACACCCACCCAGTAGGCCGCACCCACCCTGGCCACACCCACCCAGCCCCCCAAGGGCAACCCAAGGGGGAGATATGGCTTGGGCAGGCCTGACCACAAACCCATGAACTCTCCATGAATTACCCATGAAACAAACCCCCCCAAAAACTATCCTCCAAAAGGTATCAGTTTTTTTGTTTAGTGCGGTGTTTGTACACCGTTGACCCTTGCTGGTTTACTGTACATCTATTGCAGACGTGTCAAACACAAGGCCCGGGGGCCGGATGCGGCCCACGAAATGGTTTCATGTGGCCTGCGAAGCCATCCTGCAAACAGTGAGGGAACGGCCCCCGCTGCCTTGGCCCTGGCCCAGGCCGGCCGGGAGCCAATGTACAATTTTGTGGTGGCCATCTATGCTGAAACGCATTCAGTCTTAGCTGTCCAGAAACAGCGAGGAACCAGCCCCTGCTGTGTCGGCCCCACCCCCTGGTTGCATGCTGGGGAGGTGTCACCCTTTGTGAGGAATGAAGAAATACACCATGCCTTGGTGCTTGCCCTGGTCCCACCCCCTTCTGCCAGAGACCCTCAGATCTGTCCCATTCCTGCCCAGGCCCCCACAGGCACACTTGACGCGAACAATGTAGAGCTGGCCACGCCCACCCAGTAGGCCACACCCACTCCATCCACGTCCACCCAGTAGGCCGCACCCACCCTGGCCACACCCACCCGGCCCCCCAAGGGCAACCGCAATGCTGACGCGGCCCTCAATGAAATTGAGTTTGACACCCCTGGTCTATTGAGACTGATTAAAAACCATTAAAAAAAATCCACATTCAAGCAGTCACATTGCACACCAAATGGAGGCAGCTCTCTTTTACTGCCCTGGACAGAGCAAGTCCTAAGAAGAAGAGAGATTTCGGGAAAAAAATAAGAGAGGAAGTTTTATCCATTTGAACCCTCTAGGGTTGAATACCACTATGGCCTCCCTGTGGAGGATGGGCTTCCTCCCCTTGCAGGAGACTTTGAATGTGGAAGAGGAGCCTCCTCTGGTTCTTTCAGGCCTGCCACCACGATGGGGCACGAGAGTTGCTTCTTTGGAGGCAGCCCAAACTCTTCTACTCAGATGGAAGATCACCTTAATCCAGGCTCCCTTCTCAGAGGGGCTAGCAGGATGTAAGCTCCATAGCTCCTTTGCAGTTGGCACTGAAAGGGACGTAGTCTTTCGATGGAGGTCCTACCGTTGTCTGGAGGGAGCCTTTGCTATATCTTGTAACAGCAACTTCTACCGGCTGTGTGGTATCTGCAGGACTTCCGGTTCTCTGCTTCCCATTATTCATTGCTCCTGTGACTCTGGGGGAGGTTTCCCTAGAGGTGCCCTGGGCCCCATGTATGATCTCTCTCTCTCTCTCTCTCTCTCTCTCTCTCTCTCTCTCTCTCTCTCTCTCTCTCT
>NW_015417988.1:0-1551 GCF_001527695.2 Protobothrops mucrosquamatus | reverse complement strand
TGCTGTATCCCGGCCTGAAGCCCGACTGGAGAGGGTCTAGATAGACTGTTTCCTCCAGGTGCCGAGGAAACTGCTGTGCAACCACACTCTCAACAACCTTCACCACAAAGCGCAGGTTGGAGACTGGGCGATAATTAGCCAATACATCTGGATCCAGGGAGGGCTTCTTAAGGAGGGGCCTCACCACCGCCTCCTTTAGTTGCAATGTATGGCTGTGAAAGTTGGACCATAAGAAAGGCTGATTGAGGCCTTTGAACTATGGTGCTGGAGAAGACTCCTGCGAATCCCTTGGACTGTGAGGCGATCTAACCGGTCAGTCCTAGAAGAGATCAACTCTGACTGATCTTTAGAAGGCCAGATTCTGAAGTTGAAACTCAAATACTTTGGCCATCTAATGAGAAGGAAGGACTCACTGGAAAAGAACCTAATGCTGGGAAAGATTGAGGGCAATAGAAGAAGGGGACGACAGAGAATGAGGTGGCTGGATGGAGTCACTGAAGCAGTAGGCATGAGCTTAAATGAACTCCAGAAGATGGTAGAGGACAGGAAGGCCTGGAGGAATGTTGTCCATTCGCTATGGTTGCTATGGGTTGGACACAACTTCGCAACTAACAACAACAAATAACCTTAAATGATCACCATCAGGCCAAGAGTGAAATAAATTTCAAAAGTTTGTGAGTCACATTTGTTTCCTGATCCAATGGTTGAGCAGGGATTTAAATAGTGGTTAAGATAAATCCTTTAGTGGTGGAAAACTGATCCTGGATAGATAAAAAGTAAAACAGTTCAATTATGGTACTTTCCTGAAAAGAAGGTAATCTTGAATTTTGGCTAACTCTCCCAAAGGAAGAGTAGACCTTTTTTTAATTTTTAATATAAGTAATATGACGCACGCATATAAACAAATACTGCAATCCCTAGCTTCTTCATTTAGTCACATCAGAGCTGTTGACTGTTGAAACCTCAGTTCCCTCAGGCTTTGTGCTGTGTCTGAACTCCCGACTCTCTCCCAATGCCCCAGGAATGGCTCTGGGGATCAGCCACTCAAGGGAAGAAAAAGTGATACAAGCCTGGGAGAGAGATACATGTGGGGCTGCACTGAGGAGCCTCTTTTCTTTTTCCTCCAATTTCTGGAGGCAAATGGCAAGGCAGGGAGAGACCAGGAAGATCCTATAAAGGAACAGAGGAAGAATTGAAGACCAGAGTCTCTCCATCGGTTTGGGAGATGTGAATAGAGTAGAGTAGAGTAGAGTAGAGTAGAGTAGAGTAGAGTAGAGTAGAGTAGAGTAGAGTAGAGTAGAGTAGAGTAGAGTAGAGTAGAGTAGAGTAGAGTAGAGTAGAGTAGAGTAGAGTAGAATAGAATAGAATAGAAACCCTATACCAGTGGTGGCAAACCTATGGCACAGGTGCCAGAGGCAGCACTTGGAGCCCTCTCTGAGGGCACACGCACCGTCTCCCCAGTCCCGCCTCCTCCCATGGCCCCCTCCTCACCAGCAGCCCGCCCGGAGGAGAGTCACCCCTGGGCGCGGCCCACACGAAGCAACACAGCGA
>NW_015417987.1:0-1551 GCF_001527695.2 Protobothrops mucrosquamatus | reverse complement strand
CCCAAAAAACAGAGTCCCAAATTAAATCAATGCCAGCCAACATTGTGCTGATCACTCCACGGATGTCGACCGTTGCCGAGTTTGCTCTCCTGCAGATGTCTTACAAACCAAATGTGCTCAGCCCCCCCCCAACCCACAGGCCAGCCTCCCTGCAGGTGGAGGGGCATCTCCCCTTGATCCCTTCCTGGGTGGGGTGGGGGGCGCGAGGGCTAATTCCATTGCCAGGATTCAAAAGCAGGGACGGCCTTAACAGGAGAGGACCCTTCCACAGAACCCCCTTTTTTTCTGGGCACCGCTTCTGCGACAGCAAGCCGGGAGTCGGGCCCTTCCCAGAGCCGACCTGCTTCTGGATCCGGCCCCCCACTCCAAAAGGGAAGGAGCTGGGAAGAGCTGCCTTCTCCAGGGGGCGTGCTGGGGGGGGGTCAGCAGGGGGAAAAAGCCAGGGAGAGAGAGAGAGAGCGAGAGAGAGAAAGAAAAAGAAAAAGAAAAAGAGAGAATGAAAGAGAAAGAGAAAAAAAGAGGGAGAAAGAAAAAGAGAAAGAATGAAAGAGAAAGAGAGAGAAAAGAGGGAGAAAGAAAGAAAGAAAGAAAGAAAGAAAGAAAGAAAGAAAGAAAGAAAGAAAGAAAGAAAGAAAGAAAGAAAGAAAGAAAGAAAGCCAAAAGCTGCGATTTCCGGTCACCAAAGGCTGCAGTGCAGGTGGAGGAGGAGATCAAAGCAAAGGTGTTTTCTCTGCCGTCCAAGGAAGCAGGGAGAGGGATGGAGGCTGAGGGAGGCGGACGTCCGTCCACGTGGCTGCTGGACGTCCCACGCTTCCTTTCCACGTCCAGGCAAGGCAGAGCCAGGCCTCGCGCCTCCCTCTCAGGGCAGGCTGGGGAAAATGGATTTCCGGGCCCGCCAACGCCCCCTTTCTTCCCGGCTGTCAGAATAAGCGAAGCGCAAGAAACACTAGGACGACGTCTCTGGTGGGATTCAGAGTGATAAAAAAAGATGCGCAATCCGGCTAGCCCAGCCTCCCAAAGAAGGGCGAGGGGCGGCTGGCCAAACCCCCGTCGCTTCGGTCACCTAGTGGGGCGGATGCAGCCCCTTTATTCTCTCCTGCTTCTTCTCCCCTTCTAAAGGGAAACGGGGGTCGTAAACCAGGGCAAGAAGCGTTCATCAGAGTCAGACCCTGGTTAAAAAAAAGGAGCATGGGTGTTGTTGTTGTTTCCCCCCCCCCTTTCTACCTTTTTAGCTAGCTTTTTCTTTCTCCAGGAAGTGACACCGAGGGACGGAGCTTCCGGTCCCTCCTGAACAAGCAGGGCACGGTGCCCCAAAGGCTGGCTGGCATTTTTCTCTTCGCAGGGATTTGCCTCCCCCCCTGCATCCAGGAAAGTGTCGGGGGGGGGGGGGCAGAAAGCATGCAAAGGATGCAGAGAAGGAAGGCCTGGTTGGGACAGCTTAGAGGGAAAGGAAAGGGAAATTATGGGGGTGGGGGGGTTGAAAAAGGGACAAAGATGGAGAAAGAGAAGCCGGGCCAGGAAATAAATAGCTTCTGTCCTAAAACGTTCCCC
>NW_015417986.1:0-1551 GCF_001527695.2 Protobothrops mucrosquamatus | reverse complement strand
GACTGAGTGGCGCCGGCCTTGCGCGCATGCGCAAGGCGGGAAAAGACCGCCTCGTGATTGGTTGAAGTTGCCCGGGGATCAGAAGGTATAAATAGAGGCCTGCGTGCCTCTGCTCGGGTTGTTCGTAGATTGGAAGCAGAGAATAAAGACTTGTTAGAAATGCTTCGTCTCAAGCGCCATTATTCTCCGGACTTAACAGCAACGGTCATAAATATGTGTCAGTTGCCAAGCGTCCAAATTTGGATCATGTGACCATGGGGATGCTGCAACGGTTGTAAGTGTGAAAAACTGTCAGAAGTTATTTTTTCTGGGCGATTGTAACTTTGAATGGTTACTAAACAACCTGTTGTAAGTCAAGGACTACCTATACTGTATGCCTACTCATACAAATAAATATTGTCCTATAGGAGCCTACATGGAAAAGCTGGATAAAAATATTTGTATAAATAAAGAGGTTGAGTTGTTAGAATTGCAGTTTTAAGGAGAATGAGTGGTGGAAATTTCCCTGTCAACAGGAAATCCACTAATTACTTCCTGTAATTTGTCTCACTTCAGATCTGAGGGGATATCGCTACTTACCAGTCTCATTATTGAGGCTGGTTAGAACTTGGCTGTCAGGAACAGAGCAATTAAGGTTGAAATGAAGCACTCAAAGCAGCTGTTTAGGGGAGACCTTTGGTTCATTTATATACCCACCCCACCTGGCAAATGTAACATTCAAAGTATTTTGCTAATGGATGAATTCAATAGCTAAATTAAAGAAGGATAGGATAGGATAGGATAGGATAGGATAGGATAGGATAGGATAGGATAGGATAGGATAGGATAGACTAGACTAAACTAGACTAGACTAGACTAGACTAGACTAGACTAGACTAGACTAGACTAGACTAGACTAAATAGAATAGAATAGAATAGAATAGAATAGAATAGAATAGAATAGAATAGAATAGAATAGAATAGAGAGTTGGGAGGGACCTTGTAGGTCATTTAGTCCAACCCCTCGGCCCAATGTGTGAGGTGATGCAGCCAAAGTGTTTGTGCTGCTTTGCTCCAGATAAATTAAAAACAGAGTGAGGTGAGGGTGTGAGCTGATGACTGTGCATGTAATTTGACTTCCCTTAAGTGTCACTTAATCTGGGCCCAGTCTGGGACGCCTTGAGAGTATTACTCTTTGTCCTCAGTATTTATTTTTGAGGTAGCAGAAGAGAAGGTGACAGGGCAACTAAAAACTGCTTTGCAGGTTTGTTGGTAGGCAGCAGGCCTCTAAGTTCTCCAAGGAAGTTCTTATGAGGTGACAAATGAGGGCCTGGAAGGCCTCATTCTGCATCGTGCCATCCCGGCCACATAGCAAATAAATATTTTAGAAACTATTGGTGACGCAGTGCTGAGGTTTGCCATTCAAAACAGTGAACAAAATCATTTCAACTACAGGTAGTCCTCGACGTACGACCGCAATTGAGCCCAAAATTTCTTCTTGTTAGGCGAGACATTTGTTAAATGAGTTTTGCTCCATTTTACGACCTTTCTTGCCACAGTTGTTAAGTGAAT
>NW_015417985.1:0-1551 GCF_001527695.2 Protobothrops mucrosquamatus | reverse complement strand
CCACCCAGTAGGCCGCACCCACCCAGGCCACACCCACCCGGCTCCCCAAGGGCAACCGCAATGCTGATGCGGCCCTCAATGAAATTGAGTTTGACACCCCTGCTCTAAAGCACTTGTGTATTAGCTTCTTTGCATTCTCTGATTCTTTATTACATCACTCTAACACTTCTGATAATATGGACAGTTCCAGAAAGAAAATGCAGTCATATAATTCACTTTCTTATATCCTGAGAACAGAAAAATTAAAATGCATAAGTTAAACTTCTACCTTATTATTTCATAATGCCCATATGAAATCAGTTCCCTGGTGCCAATGAGTGTTTAGTCCTTGATGTCTGCCAAGGCAGTCACTCACAGGGTTTCTGAAGCAATTGAGACATGTGATGCCAACGGAAGAATATACAGTATAATAACATAGCAAAACATATAATTAGCACTAATTACATATCACCAAGCCCATAATCTTAATGGCCCTTGAAAGAGCTAGACCCACAAATTTTATGTAATATGCAGATTTGACTAGGCCTCCCAAATCATTTTCTTTCAATAAACTAAAGGGGAATGTGCTTTAATTTCTTGTATGGTTGCTAACAAGAGAACAATCCTGAGAGTGGTTTGCAGGAGAATTTATCCGAAGACCCCCCAAAGCCTAAAGGGAAGCACATGGTTTTTATAAGGAAAATAAAAACCTGCCTTGTGAGTAAAATATTTTCAGTTTCACAGAGTTGGCTGGCCCACAAAATAGAAAGAAAGTTACTTTTGGCCTGACATAATCAACTAAGGCCTCAAAATTACCTCAGAAAATCTATTAACCGTCCTAAAGCACAGTCAGCAACCCAGGGGCTGCAAAACCTATCTTGCTTCTCCCATAGCACATCCTGAGTGGCTGGGCCTCAGTTTGGTGGGTCTTGAGTGTCTTCTAAGACAGGGCTTTTCAACCAGTGGTACGGGTACCACCTGTGGTACATTGGCACCTGGCAGGTGGTACGCAATCATCCTAGAAAAGCAGTAGTGGGGGAGGGGAATGAGTGAACCGGTGGCAGCACCGCACGAGCCTGAGGGAGAGATGGCTGGAGCTGCAGGGCTGTCAGGGCTCAGCGGAAGCGCCAGGATCAGTGCCGCTTTCCAGCTGATCGGTGCTTTTTCGGGGCTGTCAGGGCTCAGTGGAAGCGCCAGGATCAGCGCCAGGCTCCAGCTGGAGCTCAGCGCTGATCCTGGTGCTTCTGCTGAGCCCTGAAGAAGTACCAATCAGCTGGAAAGCAGCACTGATCCTGGCGCTTCTGCTGAGCCCAGAAGAAGCGCCGATCAGCTGGAATGTTGCAGCATCTCCAGGGTCTTGTGATTTACATTCAGAAGCCGCTGGGAGAGATCATCCGGGGCTTTGGGGTGGAGTTCCACCAGTACGCTGATGATACTCAGCTGTACATCTCCACCCCAGGCCACCCCAACGATGCCCTTGACGTGATGACCCGTTGCCTGGAGGCCGTACGGGTCTGGATGGGGAGGAACAGACTCAGACTCAACCCTTCCAAGACCGAGTGGCTGTGGTTG
>NW_015417984.1:0-1551 GCF_001527695.2 Protobothrops mucrosquamatus | reverse complement strand
ACGATATCTGTAATACCATCAAACATCCACATCTGCCTATCCCAGGTCCTTGGGAAGGACTCGATAGGTAGACAAAATGCCAAATCCAGTCTGAACATCTGGCTGACTGTGCAATGATCCATAATAATAATAATAATAATAATAATAATAATAATAATAATAATAATAATAATAATAATAATAATAATAATAATAATAATAATAAGCGAACTGTTGTAAGTCGAGGACTACCTGTATTTTATCACTGTTTTCCTTTTTTTTTTTTTTTTTGGTCATCAAGTTTTTGACCCCTTGCTAGGCGACTGGTGGTACTCGGATGTTGCCATATCCTAAAAGTGGTACAATGGGTGAGAAGGTTGAAAAGCCCTGGCCTACAGCTCTAAGGGCCACCACCTCCGATACACACTCCTTGTTTGTGGCCAGCTCAAGTTTCAGATCGTCCATTTTAGTCTCTAGGGAGCGAACGATGGCAAACAGGACAGGTGGAAACGGAGCTCCATGTGGATCAGCCCTCAAATTAGCTTGTATTCCTATATCATTCTATCTGCCTTTCATCGGAGGAACACGTGAGCGACAACAAAAACGGCAACGAAAACCCTACCACAAAAGGAGTAGGTGTGATCTGGGAGAAAAGGTAGACAGGAATGCCCTGGGTGAGGAACGTCGTGGCAGCGAGTCTTGCAAACCTGTTAGTCCAGAAAGGAGAGAAAAATAAAAATAAAACCAGTCAGACTTGAATTCTACCACAATAAACTTCACCTTGCTGCTGTGTTTAGTTGAGCCCTGAAGCCACTTTTTTTTCTTTGACGTTTACCCAAAAGAAACGTTTTTATGTTTTATAACCGAAGCCGCCCAGAGTCACTTTGTAGGCTGGCGTAAACATTTAATAAAGAAGTAAATAAAATAAATCAGCTCTACCGAATGGATGTATGAGTTGACCCGTGAACACATTTAGGAATAAATCAATATATTCCCCATTATAAGCATACAGTACAAGTATCCTGGAAAAACACATTGCTGTTAAAAGTTGTGGCTTCTTATAATAATAATAATAATAATAATAATAATAATAATAATAATAATAATAATAATAATAATAATAATAATAATAATAATAGTAGTAGTAGTAGTAATGATAAAATTGGAAGGGACCTTGGAGGTCATCTAGTCCAACCCCCTGCTCAGGCAGGAAATGTATCCCACCTTTATTATGTTTTTATAAATAACTCAAGGGGGGGGGACCATATCCAACACAATCCTCCTGCTGGTTTTCAGGCCTAAGGCGGGACTAGAACTCACCATCTCCTGGTGATTGGCCCAAAGTCACCCAGATGGCTTTCAGACCTAAATCCGGACTAGAACTCCCCCTCTCCTGGTGATTGGCCCAAAGTCACCCAGATGGCTTTCATGCCTGAGGCGGGACTAGAACTCACCGTCTCCTGCTGATTGGCCCAAAGTTACCCAGACGGCTTTCATGCTTAAGGCGGGACTAGAACTCACCATCTCCTGGTGATTGGCCCAAAGTCACCCAGATGGCTTTCATGCCTGAGG
>NW_015417983.1:0-1551 GCF_001527695.2 Protobothrops mucrosquamatus | reverse complement strand
AGTGGGCATTTTCTCTCCTTCCCCCCCCCCCGGCCTTTTTTTTTTTTATAAAGGAATTTGGAAAGCATTCTTTGCTCTGCATAGTTACAGATTCTGAGCTTAGAATGGTAAATGTGATTGGTTCCAAGTTCCCAGAATGTAACACATTATAGGCCCATGCAACGTGTAGCTTCAGCGAATTCTTCTTGAAACTATATATGTTTATGACCTGATGCCTTAAATGTCAAGAATTCAGAAGCTCAATTTTTTTCTCTCTCTCTCCTTTTAAATAAAAAATAATACTCGTGGGTGAATTTGAAAACATCCTTCAGATGGCTTGCCAGACATATAGCAAAGGACTAGTTCTGATGCCTCATTTGATCTATTTATTCTTCTAAGTGGCAAATAGAGAATCAGAGAAGGGGAAACCACAATAAAACCTCTCCTGCGTGTATTCAATTCTAATTCAGTTTCTTTCTTTTTTTACTTCTGTCATGGAGACCTCTCCCTTGATGGAATAACTTCCAATTCAGGAAATCAATGGGGTCACATTTTTGGAATAAACTCCCTCGCATATTTTTGAGATATGCAGTTTGAATGGGGTGGATTTGTGAATTGCAAACTTGAGAGGAATGACATAAGTTGTCTCTCTGACAACCCATAATATTTGTAAGCTGCTTACTCTTGTTTTACCCGTTGAGGCTCATTAGACATCACTTAAGACTATGTGCTTTTGCTCAGAGAAGACTTTTTCTGCTTGATGTTGTGCTCTCAGAATTTATGTTGGCTCTCACAAACTGAAGCATTTCAGTACATGTGCAGCTAGCATTTCTTCCTTGATAGAAGGAGTAGCATCCATCTAGCAAAACTGTGAATGCAGTTATATGCTCCTCACCCATCTCCAAACTGGAGCTGACACATCGGATTATCACTTGCTTTTGGGTGACAATTCCCATTAACTGGGGCGATTGGAATGTTGACATTTCTTTTCCTGCAATGGTTCAACTCATGCTTTTGGCAGTCCTTTCTGTTCTTGAAGAGTGTAAAGTAGACATTAAAAGATGGATTAATAGAATCCTTAGATCTCCAAGGTTGTTGCATTTTGCATCAGAAGGGGTTCCAGAAGGACTATGAGCCTATTTCTTTGCTGATGAGTTACATGGTGATCAAAGGAGGGGGGAAAAAACTTAACTAAAACAAGTCATGAATAAAAAGGGTATTAAATTTCTCCGTGGATATTGGAGTCCCCAAGTGGTGGCTCTTAAACACATCAACTTCCAAATCTTCCCACAATCAAAATCCATCGTGCCAAAACTATATGGCAATTGTGTATGTCACATGTTGAACTTCTTCACCCTGGCTAGACAAATTGACAACCCCATATACTCAGACAAATCTAGAAAAAAATATCCTGCCATTTGGTGACTCCAAAAATCATACTTTACTGCAAAATAGTAACTATATAAATATACTCAAGAATAATAATGATTTTGGATTTTTACATTTTAATATATGTGTCTATCATATTCATTATATCATTTGATGATCACACTATTTTCAATAAGAAAACGG
>NW_015417982.1:0-1551 GCF_001527695.2 Protobothrops mucrosquamatus | reverse complement strand
AGAACTTTGAGGGGAGGGGTGTTGTGTTCTTTGTATTCCCCCCCCCTTAATCCCCTATGCATATCCTGATCACCCATTAAGGGTGATTGCCTTTCACCATTGATCGCCCATTAAGGGTGATTGCCCTTCACCATTGATCGCCCATTAAGGGTGATTGCCCTTCTCCATCTGCATACAGTTTCATGCCCGTTGCTGGTTGACTAACTAGCAACAGGGTCTTGCCAGCCAATGGAATTGTGTGATTACAAGCCAGGGGAATCCCATAAAAGAGGGCTCCCCTGGCCCAGAGAGCCAGTCCGGATTTACTTTATGCCTTGCCAATAAACCAAGAGCTGACTGTCACTCGACTCGTGTCTTACTGCCTGCGCGATCTAACACTGCCTTCAGGCACTTTGGAAAATAGCCTGACTCCCTCTTCTTTGTGGCAGCCCCTGAGATATTGGAACACTGCTATCATGTCCCCCCTCAACCTTCTCTTTGTTAAACTAGACATACCCAATTCCAGCAACCGTTCCTTATATGTTTTAGCCTCCAATCCCCTAATCATCTTTGTTGCTCTTCTCTGTACTCTTTCTAGAGTCTCAACATGAGGGTTCAACTGAATAGAAATGATCCACAGAAATCACTGTCATCTATTTCAGAGGTTTTTCCCAATACTGAGCTTTCTTGGACCTCCAGATATTGTACTCAAATGTGTTACATGCAAGGCAGGTTTTTCACCAAAAGACCACCATATTTTCTGATTCAATAGATCTATTTTCCAGTTCGAAGGAAATTCTGTATCTTAGGAGGGAATGAATTTTCCTTTGAATTTACATCATTGCCTTTCAACTCACCTTTGAGGCCCAGATGATTGCATTGGAGTTAATGGTGAAATCCTGACCTGAAGGAGCCCTGGGATCTATTTGACCAACTTTCATGGGGATAAAAGATCTATTGGGACAGGGAACCCAGTTGAGAAGATCATATTGAGCTGATCCCAGTCCATTTTCTGAGAAGCAGATTTCGAGATCTATGCCGGGTCAGAAGCTGCAAAGGCACAACTCGGTCTAGTGCTGCGGCAGCGGTCATTTCCCAAGCTGCCGCCTGATCTTCCGCCGAGCCATGAACTAGATCCTCCGGATACTGAGGAGACTGATGTACATTTGAGAAGCCAGAGGAGTTCCCTTGGTGGAGATCTGAGCAATCAAGACTAACAAACAATATTTGACACCTTTCCCAACATTAATAATGATAATGATAATGATAATGATAATGATAATGATAATGATAATGATAATGATAATGATAATGATGATGACGACGACGACAACAACAACAACAACAACAACAACAACAACAACAACAACAACAATAATAATAATAATAATAATAATAATAATAATAATAATAATAATAATAATAATAATAATAAAGTTGGAAGGGACCTTGGAGGTCATCGAGTCCAACCCCCTGCTCAGGCAGGAAACCCTGTACCATTTCTGACAAATGGCTGTCCAGTCTCTTCTTAAAAACTTCCAGTGTTGGAGCATTCACTGCTTCTGGAGGCAG
>NW_015417981.1:0-1551 GCF_001527695.2 Protobothrops mucrosquamatus | reverse complement strand
ACACTGTCCGTATATATAGCCAAGATATTGCAATGGAGTTTGGCTTGGACAAATGTGCCACACTTACTATCAAACAAGGAAAAATAGTGAAAACTGAAGGAATCAAGATGCCCCACGAAAATAACATTAAGAGTCTGGATGAGGACGATTACTACAAATACTTGGGTATCCTTCAAGCTGACAACATCAAGCACACTGATGTCAAGAAAAAGATTAGAGGTGAATACATCAAGAGAGTGAAGAAGATCTTAAAATCCAAACTCAATGGAGGAAATACTATAAAGGCAATCAATACCTGGGCAATTCCAGCCATTAGATACACAGCTGGAATAGTGGACTGGACTCAAGCAGAACTAAAAGCAATGGATAGGAAGACCAGAAAAATAATGACAATGAATCATGCCCTTCATCCACATAGTGACATTGACAGACTTTATCTACCAAGGCAAATAGGTGGGCGTGGAATGCTGCAAGTACATCAGATGGTTGAAGAAGAAAAAATAGTTTTGGAAAAATATCTGAAGGACAGTGATGAAGATGCACTGAAATTAGTATATCAGGAAGGCTTACTGACTACTGGAGAGACCAAACTGGCCTACAAGAAAGACCAAATGAAGAACAGAATAGAGGCATGGGAAGACAAAGCACTACATGGCCAGTACATTTAAAAAAAAAATAGCTGGGAAAGCAGATAATAACAAGACCTGGCAATGGCTAAGAGCAGGAAAATTGAAGAAAGAGACCGAGGGATAATTCTGGTGGCACAGGACCAAGCCTTAAGGACAAATGCATACAAAGTCAAAATTGAGAAGACAGCCACAGATAGTAAGCGCCGCCTATGCAAAGAAGCTGAAGAAACAGTGGATCACCTGGTAAGCTACTGCAAGAAGATTGCACAGACTGACTAAAAGCAGCGGCATGACAAAGTAGCAACAACGGTGCATTGGAAAATCTGCAAGAAATATCATTTGCCTGTAAGCAAGAACTGGTGGGATCATAAAATAGAGAAAGTCATAGAAAATGATAAAGTTAAACTGCTCTGGGACTTCAGAATTCAAACAGACAAACACCTGCAACATAACACCTTGGACTTAACAATTGTCGATAAGAAAGACAAAAAAGTCTAGATAGTGGACGTGGCAATGCCTGGAGACAGCAGAATAGATGAGAAAGAACTGGAGAAGATAACAAAATACAAAGACCTACAAATAGAAATAGAAAGACTGTGGCAAAAGCAAGCAAGGGTAGTACCAATAGTAATAGGCGCCTTGGGTGCAATCCCAAAACAACTTGAGCACCACTTGAACACCATTGGCATTTACAAATTCGCCATTAGTCAATTGTAAAAGGCTGCCTTACTAGGAACTGCTTTCATCCTGCGACGATATCTGTAATACCATCAAACATCCACATCTGCCTATCCCAGGTCCTTGGTAAGGACTCGATAGGTAGACAAAATGCCAAATCCAGTCTGAACATCTGGCTGACTGTGCAATGATCCATAATAATAATAATAATAATAATAATAATAATAATAATAATAATAATAAT
>NW_015417980.1:0-1552 GCF_001527695.2 Protobothrops mucrosquamatus | reverse complement strand
CTAGGGAGGATTTTATTTAGGGTGATTTTAAAAATAATTTTAAATAGAAACACAGCTTCTAATATTCGGTTTTTTAATCTGGTTTTACAGGGGTTTGTATTTTTTATGTTTTGTATTTGTACTGTTTTTAATATGCTGTGCACCGCCCTGAGTCCTGCGGGAGAAGGGCGGTATATAAATTAAATTATAATAATAATAAAAAATAATAACGTGGAGGTATGCCTCAGTTAGATCTATGGAAGTAAGGAAGTCCCCTTGTCTGATGCCAGCCAGGATTGACTGCAGGGATTGCATCTTGAACTTCCTGTATTTTAGGAAGAAGTTTAGGTCCTTAAGGTCCAGTATTGCCCTCCATCTCCCTGATGTCTTGGGAACGACAAACAGGTTGGAGTAGAGCCCCTGACCCCACTGATTCTGAGGCACCAGTTCTATAGCCTGTATCTGGAGGAGGTGTCCTATGGCCTCTGACATGAGGGATGCCTTATCTACGCTTGAGGGGGTGGGGCATGATCGGAAACGATTGATTGGGCTGGATTAAAATTCCAGCATTAGGCCATGGGTCACGGTGTCTAACACCCATGAGTCCGTGGTGGTGACTGCCCATACGTTGGAATAACGGGCCAGCCTTCCCCCTATAGGGTTGGCTGTTGCGGTATCACTTGCCTCGCCTGGCGAATCGTCCTCCAGTTCCTCTCAAGGGACGCTTCGCTTGTGTTTGGTGGCGGCTACCGTACGGGGTACGGTCCTGCTGACGATCTTGTCTCTGGTAGGGGGCGCTGGATGTCTGACCCCAGCTCCGGCTGGGGGCTGGCCGAAAGGGCTGTCTACGATAAAAGCTCTGAGTGGTTCCGGTCCCCGGTCTCTTGTCTCCTTTCTTGGGCGCGTTCACTAGTGACTTGCGCTTGTCCTTGCCTTCAACAAGGTAAGTGTCAAGGGCCGTCCCAAATAGGAGCCCCCCTTTAAAAGACTTGGTGGCGGCCCGCCACTTGGCCTTTAAGTCCACTCGCCAGTTCTTTAGCCACAGTACTGAGGCTCGTGCAAAGAAGGACATCGAGGTGGAGGCCTTGACTGCCCAAGCTGATGCTTGATGAGACTTCCTTAGGGCCGTCTCGAACTTCTTTTCCTCTGCCTTAAGGGCTTCCGATGTGTCCCCCGGAACGCCCGAATTTGGGAACAGGGAATTCAAGTGTTCATCAATCTGAGGCACCTCTAGTAGTGTTGCGAATGCAGGAGACACATTAAACAAGCTCTTTTCAGCAGACCCCAGGCTAGGTATGGAGCCTAGGTTCTCCCATTGCTTTTGTACAGTGTTACTGAAGAATGGGGGGCAAGGAATATTTTTTATTTATTTTATTTTTATTTAACTTTAACTTATATGCCGCCCTTCTCCCCATGGGACTCAGGGCGGCTCACAGCATGTTAAAACAATATAAAACATTTCCCCTATAAAAGCCAATTAAAAACCAAATATTTATAGCTGTGTCTTATTAAAATCATTAAAATTGTCCCTATTTAAAATTCACCCTAGGTCAGTCCCGCTTGCTGAAAAAGC
>NW_015417979.1:0-1552 GCF_001527695.2 Protobothrops mucrosquamatus | reverse complement strand
GAGATTGTCTGTGATCTGGAAGTGTCTAAGTGATGATTCTAGGGTGATACTTGAGGACCGTATGCATGTCTGTGTAGATATGTTTATTCTTATGAACATGCAGTTTCTCTGGGAGACTAATTTAATTAACTCTGCTTGTTTTTGCAGACCTTATCCTTTGATATGTGGATTAGGTCTGGGTAACTTATTTGGGGAGCTCGTCCATGGCGTGGAAGTGTCTACGTGATGATTCTAGGGTGACACTTGAGGGCCGTATGTGTGTATGTGTAGACATGTTTATTCTTGTGAACATGCAGTTCCTCTGGGAGACCCCATTTAATTAACGCTGGTTGTTTTTGCAGACCTTATCCTTTGATATGCGGATTAGGTCTGGGTAACTTATTTGGGGAAGCCTGCTCATTTTTGTTGATTAACTCAGTTTCAGCTTGGCTGCTTAATTATCTAGTGGAGACACTGATTCTCAGACTATTGTGGATTCCATTAATGTTGTAAGGGAAGAGGGAAACAGTATAAGGAATAAATATATATATTTGGATATAAAACTTCTCACAGTTTGCTTGTTTTCAGAAGTTGTGGCTGTTCCATTACTGGAGACTTTTAAGAAGAGGTTGGTCAACCATTTGTCTGAAATGGTATTGGGTCTCCTGCTTGAGCAGGGGGTTGGACTAGAAGACCTCCAAGGTCCCTTCCAACGATTGTATTCTGTGTTCTGTGATTTTCAAGGATCACCATGTTCCTTAGAAAGCCATACACAAGATTGCAAGTTGTGGCTGTCAGATTCCTGCCCCAAACTGCTAAAAGGTACACAGATACCTGTAGTCCACCTAGGTTCTCTGGGGAAATAAAATACACACCTGTTATTTCAGTTATTGCCTTGACAACGTGACATACATTTCATCCCCCTCCATCTCGGAGAGCTGTTTCAGGCCCCTCTAAGATCAACAGTTCAAATTAAAGATTAATTAAAGTAAACAGAAACCAACCTTTGAAGCTTGATTCTCGAGAGATTAAATTCTGCTACATCCTAAGCCCACCCTTATTTCCTAGGCACGATCAATGCGGTTTATTTCAAAGAAAATGCACTTTTGTAAAAAGAAAACAAAGCATTCAGAAGCAATATTTATAACAGGGGTCTTCAAACTTGACCCTTTTATGACTTGTGGACTTCAACTCCCAGAATTGCTCAGCCAGGCATGACGTGCCTGGCTGAGGAATTCTGGGAGCTGAAGTCCACAAGTCATAAAAGGGCCAAGTTTGAAGACCCCTGATTTATAACTTGATTTCAGTAAGACACAGGGCAGGTCTGGATAGTAAATCAACCATCTTTACGTTCAGATAACCGTCATGTCATTTATTTATTTATTTTATTTTATTTTACAAAATTTATATGCCGCCCTTCTCCCCATGGGACTCAGGGCGGCTCACAGCATGTTAAAACAATATACAAAATTACCCCTTCTAAAAACCAATTAAAATCCAAATATTAGTGGCTGTGACTATTTAAAATCATTAAAAATTTTCCCTATTTAAAATTCACCCTAGGTCAGGCCCG
>NW_015417978.1:0-1552 GCF_001527695.2 Protobothrops mucrosquamatus | reverse complement strand
CAAGACGAACAGACCAGGATTCCAAGAAGCACTTTGCAAACGGTTGCCTTCAGCAACCAGCAACGCCCACACCTCCCCTTTTTATACAGCAGTCCCAGGGCGTTGCCTCTCATTGCCTTCTCCTTTTACTTTGGAGTTGTCGCATTGACTGCTGTTGTTTTTCTCTCGCTACCTGACGACGTCTGCGAGCATCAATTAGAAAATCCAGGTGTGAGCCTTCCGAATCTGACTCATGCTCCTCACACAGCTGAGCTTCATCAGAAACACGACTGGAGGGGCCAGGCTCTTCATCAAGCCGTGATTCCTGTAATTCATCAGAGCCTCCCTTTGACCCTGACGGCCCCTCAAAGGCCTCCTCCGATTCCTCAGACTCAGCTGTTGGGAATACAGGCTGGCACGGAATCACAACAAGTACCATATATTTCTCTCCTTTCAAACAAAAAAACCCTACATGCTACAGTCTTCATCCATGACCAGTGGTGGGATTCAACTGGTTTGCACCACTTCGGCAGAATGGGTAACTAATTTTTGGTTGCCCAGGCCCAGAATGGACTTCTGGAAGCGGCATCCACACAGAGAACCGGTTGTTCACCTATTTGAATCCCATCACTGTCCGTGACACTAAATCCTAAACCATGGTTTACAAACTACAGGATGGCAGAGCGAGCCCAGCCAAGCCAGTGATGGATCTGTGTGATCCAATAATGCAAATAAGCTTGCTCACATTTCCTTTTTGAAAACTGCTCTGCTTGCAAGCTTCCAGGAACGCCTGATAGATATTTTTTGATTAAACCAGGCCCATAATTCATATTTAGGGAGGCTGAGAAATTAGGCTAACCAAATTGCTCCTTTCCCGCATCATGATTGCTCTTCTCCAGAAATGTGCTGAATAGTTACAAACATGGCTTCTTTCATAACTCGGATAAGCTGGTTGAATGCTCTGGTAGCTTGTAGCCCAATTATTTCAAGGTTTCAATTTCCATCTTTAAAGGAGAATATTTGTACTGTAGCTCAGGATTGAAATGAGGGGCCCTTGGTGCTCTCTGAGCTCGGTTGTTTTCTTGCAGATGTTTCATGACCCAAACTAGGTAGCATTATCCGTTCTAGTAAAACTGTGCTAGTACTAGTGACTAGCACTGATGAGGTCACCTAGTTTGGGTAATGAAATGTCTGCAAGAAAACAACCAAGCTCAGAGAACACCAAGAACCCTACAGTTCTCCTCCTTTACACAAAACCCACTCCCTCCTAGCACTGATGATGTCACCTAGTTGGGTAATGAAATGTCTGCAAAAACCCAGCCAAGCTCAGTGAGCACGAAGGACCACACAGTCGTCGTCGTCTTCTTTTTCTTCTTTTTCTTCTTCTTCTTCTTCTTCTTCTTCTTCTTCTTCTTCTTCTTCTTCTTCTTCTTCTTCTTCTTCTTCTTCTTCTTCTTCTTCTTCTTCTTCTTCTTCTTCTTCTTCTTCTTCTTCTTCTTCTTCTTCTTCTTCTTCTTCTTCTTCTTCTTCTTCTTCTTCTCCTTCTCCTTCTCCTTCTCCTTCTCCTTCTCCT
>NW_015417977.1:0-1552 GCF_001527695.2 Protobothrops mucrosquamatus | reverse complement strand
TATTTATTGAATTTATATACCGCCCTATCTCCCTTACGGGACTCAGGGCGGTGAACAGGCGATAATAAAAACCACAATAAATATACACAAATTTCTGTCTAAAATCAAATTAAATAACAGGCCTGCTCTAAAAATACCCCATACAAAACCCCCACTAAAACATAATCAAACTACGCCAGGCCGGCCGCACGGAATAGATACCACCTACAGTACATTAGTAGCCATTCAACATCATTTGAAGCAACAAATTAAGTTACTAAGTTCATCTATTTGCACACAAGACAATTTTTCAGAATTTTAGGACATTTTAGCATTAGAGGTAGAAAAAAATAATAATTTCAACATGTTGAACAGGAGAATACAAGAAATGTCAAATAAGATTGTAGATATCCTGGTGAAAGCCAAAAAAGTATGAAGTATCTTTCTAGCATTTTTTGTTCCATTTTAAAGATATGGATGCAATTTTAAATCTTATTAAATAGAGTGAAAGATTTGCCATACATTTAGAGCTGACCTGTAATGGAAGACTTCTGCCAGGTACTGCTCAGTTGAAACCATACAATAGCTAAGTAACAGCCAATCAATGGCCAGGTTTTTGCTTCAAATTTAACAGTTATTTAGTGTCCTCCCCCTCAATCCCATGTGCTTCCAACATTGTATGAAATGAAAAGAGAACAAAGGGGGGGAAAGCACAGTCAATTCCCATGGTACTATTCTGTCAGTCCATCTGAAAAGCATCATTCTAGCAATCCTCTTAGCATAAAACATGGCAAAAGTCTATCTGAGATTTTTTCCTGAGCTGGGCAAAATAGAAGAAGAAGACAGGGGACATGCCAAATAGTTTCCAATGGGGATATGTATCTGTGAGGAGAAATGCCCAGAAATACTTGGATATCTAGTAGAATGCAAAGTTTGCCTTTACTAGAAGCTCAAAATAATGAGAGGATTAGGGTTAGGGCTAAAGCTTTTTTTTTTTTTTAATGTGGTTTTTGTTTTGTTTTTTAGTTTTCAAAAAAGAAATTCTGAAGAAGTAGTCTTCTAAGACTTTTTCTGGAGCCAATTAACAAATTTAGCATTAAATTCTGTGATAAACTGTTGGTTGAGATAAACATGTTGCTAAGATTTTTTTTATCAAAGATGGGCTTTTTATCAAAGTAAGGTCAAGGAAGAGATTAAATCAGAAATATGTAACATAGAATCAGAAAGCACATTCAATATTGTTGACTGATGTTAACTTTAGAAACATTTTAGCTACTTTTTTAAGAATTTGAACGCTTAATGTAACCTTAGACTTAAATCACTGCTACTTTCTTTTAATTATGATATCTTCAGAACACATATATGACATTAAAACATGTAACTTTTATTGTTTAGTACAGTATCAGCATTTCTCACATCGCCATTCTAATATTTACAGACAGATGTTCCTTTCTCTGTTCCTTCCCCCAAGCAATACATTTGTTATTCATCAGTGAACTACATTTCATACTACAGTGAGGTTGTCTGCTAAAACATCATGAACCAGTGGTGAGGGGATAGTAATGGCAGAACC
>NW_015417976.1:0-1552 GCF_001527695.2 Protobothrops mucrosquamatus | reverse complement strand
GTAAACATCATCTACCCTGACACACATCAAATTCATCTCATATTGCAGATTCGCTTCCTGTACGCATATCCGTCTCCAAACCAAACCTGCAATTATGGTTGGAGAACTTTAAATATTGTTCCTTTCATCTCCTCACAGGAGCAATGGAGGGAGAGCACTTTGAATGCGAGCTCTGCCTGTTCCAAGAGAAAGAGAGAGACTCTCTTTTATCTCTTCTCGAGGAAGACAAAATAAAGGGGACTTAGAGAAACCCAAGGAAACCATTAGATTCATAGAAGTTAACTCGCTGAATTCAAAGATGCAGTTAAGCAATTGTCCTTAGAAAAGGTTGGGTAACACGCTGTGCTGAGGCTCAGGATAAAGGAGCTGTGAGGGAGAAAGATCATTTAAGAAAAAAACATATTGATATTCACAAGATGTAAACTTGCATTACCACCTCAACTTCATGCAGGACAATGAATATATGAATACCTGCTGATTAAGGATGCAGGGCACGGGGAGAATAAGAGAGAGAATTTTTCAAACTAACCAAAGAGAGAAGCAACCTAGAACTAAGGAGAAATTTCCTGACAGTTAGAACAATTAACCAGTGGAACAACCTGTCTCCAGAAGCTGTGAATGCTCCAACACTGGAAGTTTTTAAGAAGAGACTGAACAGCCATTTGTCTGAAATGGTGTAGGGTTCCTGCCTGAGCAGGGGTTGGACTAGATGATCTCCAAGGTCCCTTCCAACTTTATTATTATTATTATTAAATGTGTGCCCATTGTAACTTTTGATCCTTTGATTTTTAATTTTTTTTTTATTTGATTTGAGCTTTCAGAAAGATGGGAATGTTCGTTCCCAAGCTGCTAACTTTAACTTAGGGTTAATTTAATTTAACTCAGGGGTTCTTCCCCCTCCCAGCCTATCTTTCAATCCTTTTACTGACAATTACTATTTTTTTTTATGTTTGGAACATTTATGTCTCTTATTGGGTGACAAAGCCAATCAGAATTAGCTTACAGATAGCATGTACTGAATCAGAATTGGCTATCTCTCAATGTTGTTGATGGTAGACCGAGCCAATTAAGAGATAGGAACAACATTCTAGAGCAATCACATATGTGATTCCACCAGCTGATAGTTAGTCCACACGCTTTAAGGGTATGTGCATTTGTATTCTGTTTTGGAGCAATCCATCAAACGTGAGCAAAGCTAAACATTTTTCAGTACTACAGAAATGTTAACAAGATATCCCTCAGCCCAAATTAAACAGGTTGCATTTGGAATAAACTTCCACCAGATGAGTCCACTCATGTTTGACTGAGATTAAGCAAAAGTTCATTCATGTCCAGTTTTGGCACAAACTAACTTATTTTCAGTCCACACGCACTCCAGGCATAAGCTCTCATCCTATTATGAATGATGTCACTTGATACAAAATGAGACCTAGAAGCAACACAAATTCTTCACGCACACACATGAGAGAGAGAGAGAGAGAGAGAGAGAGAGAGAGAGAGAGAGAGAGAGAGAGAGAGAGAGAGAGAGAGAGAGAGAGAGAGAGAGAGAGAG
>NW_015417974.1:0-1552 GCF_001527695.2 Protobothrops mucrosquamatus | reverse complement strand
TAAACGTGAACACCAGGGAAAATCTTTAAACTATAAAAGTTTAATACAAACGCCAAGCTTTCATCAGCAACTGCTAACATCATCAGGGCTTAAAAAGCCAGTCCATGGGAGAGTCTTTTATAGGTTGATTAAAGTCTGCACCCGGCTCCTGGACCTCGTCATTGGTCCTGATTGAGTAAGCTGTGTTCCAAAAGTAGTTATTACATTACCGGTTGTTTCTACCCTGCATTTCCTGTTTGTGTGTGTGACTTCGCACATCTCCCCTTCGCTGGGATCGGGAGTGGATGGGGTGTTTCTCCCTCTTTCTTTGTTTGGCCGTATCCCCCACATCGTTCGACTGTGTGTTCCTGTCCTCCCCTCCCCTGCTACGATCGGATCGTCTAGATACGGTGTACTCGCCCATTCATATATATATGAATGAATGAATGAATGAATGAATGAATGAATGAATGAATGAATGAATGAATGTCTAAGCATGGAGCCAGTAGTCTATCTGGAATCTTCAGCCATTCAAAGTGCAAAGTGTAATTCCAGAAAAGGATACTGCAGTGCCAAGGCTGTAACCATGGAGACATTTCTCTCTATCTTGACAAATATGACAAGATGAACTAGACACATGAATGAGGATATAATTGGTCCATGTCCTTTCCACATTCAGCATCACTTAATTTAGCATTTTTGTTCATTTCAACCCAATAGGATGGTTGAGCAAATTTGTATTGACGTTTTGGAGTCTTGTCTGTCCATCTGTCTGTCCATCATCAAGATAACTCTCACAAAGAGAACAGCAAGGGATTAAATTTGGTGAGAGAGGAGAAACAAGCAAAAGAAAGACAGAAATTAAAAACGTAGGCCAGATTCAGCTTGGGACTGTGGAGGAAAAGATCCAGAAAAAGATGTCAATGGATCATTGGACAGTGGCCTAGAATACTGCTGACTGCTCCAATGCCAAAGCTCTTCCTCCTTCTTTGTCATGTGACCCTCAGTGGAGCTTCTCTTAAGGAAGTGGAGAAACTTCCCAGAGCCATGTGCTGCATACTTTCCTTCTTGGTTCTATGTATATATAGAAGCCCTTGCTTCATAATGCAAACTGGATTAGCAATTCTATTGCTAAGCAACATGACTGTAAAGCATGAAGTCAGATGAATGCACTGACGTAAGGCAGTTATGGTACTCCCAGTTGCCATCATTAGGTGAATCCCACAGTCACAGAACATATACCACTATCACATGATTGCTATTGGCGATCTTCTGCAGTCTTCTTCATGGTCTTTGCTTGTCAGAAGTTGGCAGTGAAAGTTGCAAATGGTGATTGTGTGACTCTGGAATGCTCCAACCATCGCAATTGCGAGCCGGTTGCCAAACACTTGAATCATGATCATGAGAACAGTGGATATTGTGATGGCCACCACTACGAGGCTCCATCATAAGGCCTCCTCATTCAGCACCATCCTCACTTTGAACAGTCACTGAAGGAGTGGTTGTTCAACAAAGACTATCTGCATTTATCTACAAAAAATATTGGCCTGTTTACCATGCAGCAATCTCCTGA
>NW_015417973.1:0-1552 GCF_001527695.2 Protobothrops mucrosquamatus | reverse complement strand
TATTCCTTAGGACCTCAAGAGTTTCTTATTTAGTATCAGACGGCTCAGACTCCATCATTGTATGTGTGATGCTAGGGTCCCTTCCCCCCATTCTAAGTGCATTTCTTTACACTTAAACTGGACTGCATTTGATATTTGATTGACAATACTGCTGATTAAAATATGTTTGTGGAGTTTTTCACAATGCTGTTTTTTTTTTTTATTTCCACTACACTGAACATTACCAAGCAGATTTTGTTCCTGCTGTTGCTTATGGTGGGGATGTCATCACCATAAATAAGACAAAATATATTCCTGTATAATTTTTAAAGTTTACTCCATATATTATATTAACTGAATCATTTGGGTGAGAATTAATAAGATGGCCAGAGATCATTGGATTAAATATTTTATTATTAGTCAAGATTTCAGGAGCCCATTTCTAGGAAATCTGCATTAATTTCAGTTACCAGAAGAAGGTCCAATGTAGGTTGCTTAAACTGACAAGTGGGTGGAAAGATTTACATTATTTCAAAATTTGTTGAAACTCTTGGATGAATTAGGGACATGGATTTTAATTATTTTATACTAGAAAAGTTATTGTAACTTAACAAAAAATGGAAATGTCTGATTTCAGAATTAAGATTTTGTATAAAATATTAGAAAATAAAACATATTTGCTTTTTTGATAGATGATTAATGATTTATCTATCCTTTTTTTGTTCTATCCAGGTCCAAATAAAGGGAAAGATATTAAACCACTATTAATTCGCCCAATCTGTAATATATTTTGCTTCTGGTCTCCTAAATACAAGACATTTTGCTGGTGTGGAGTGGATCATAACAGAAAAGAACTTCATGTAAGATTATTGTATTATTCATTTGACATATCAGAGTAATGGATGGGGTTGAGCCTGATAGACACCATCCCATATCTTGATACTCTATCCTGCCTCATTTTTCATCACCTTTTCATGAAGACACTTTCACTAAGGATGGGGCTTCAAAAAATCTTATGGTTCCTAAGAAGTTGTCCTAAAATCTATATGTCAGAATACTAAATAGATTTTTACCTCAAATATATATAATTCTAATTAATTAAAAATTCATGTTGTTTTGAGTTGTGAATAGCACTAATAGACTTGGGCAAGTGAGAATACTGATGAATCATCCAGTCTATTTATTTTGTTCAGAAGGTTATGTTAGAAGAATTTGATAATGCCAAATTCTTCAAGCATCCCTAATTCTGAATACCTTATGGCAATGTTTCTCAACCTCGGCCACTTGAAGATGTGTGGACTTCAACTCCCAGAATTCCACAGCTAGCACAACCACTATAGCTAGCTATGGAATTCTGGGAGTCGAAGTCCATACATTATTATTATTATTATTATTATTATTATTATTATTATTATTATTATTATTATTATTATTATTATTATTATTATTATTATTATTATTATTATTATTATTATTATTATTATTATTATTATTATTATTAATTGAATTTATATACCGCCCTATCTCCCTTACGGGACTCAGGGCGGTGAACAGGCGATAATAAAAACCACGA
>NW_015417972.1:0-1552 GCF_001527695.2 Protobothrops mucrosquamatus | reverse complement strand
CAATTAATTGATTAATATTAACTGACACACCTTGCATAAATTATCTCCTAATTTTAATGTACATGTGATGTATGATTTAGTATGTAGCAGGAAATATGTAGGAGGCGGTCGGAAAGAGTGTAACCTCATAGTACCTCAGCCAATGGGGAAAGAGGAGGGATGTGGCGGCCGGGACAAGGGATGTATAAAGAAGGAAATAATTTGGGTTAAAACTTTGGAGAGAACCAAGCTTTGATAGCTTCTCTCCCCGCTTATTGCAATAAACGAAACAAAAGGCCTTCACTGTGTCTTGGCTGGTTATTGGTCAGGCGAGCTTGCCTCTGGTCACGAAGGAAAGTAGCCAGGAGCAAATAACAAAGTTGAAGTCCATATGTCTTAAAGTTGCCACAGTTGGGAAACTGCTCTATGCTAACTGGACCCATCTTGTCTCTTACCTCGACTGTGGGTTTTTTTACAAACCCCGTGTTTACAAAAAATGGACACAGGCAGGTAGTCTTGATCCCATCTTTTCCCAAAGCAGATAATTCTTTGGTGAAGTCTTTGTGAAGCCCTAAAGCGGCAGACTTGCTTGAGCTAAATAGGAGAGGAGAATTAGGGGAGAAAAGAATTTTATTTCTTCCATTAAAAAGAGTTAAAACCAATTAAAAACAGTAACAACAAAAAGACAGGAAAGAATGCAATCAAACCTATACAGGCCCTTCATGAGCTCCACTTTCCCATAGGATTCCTAGGCCCAAAACTTTGAGGGTTTTCCAGATGAGCAACAGTATTGGGGCCAACCTCACCTCAGGGGAAATGATATTTCAAAAAGTGGGTCCCCCACCAAATGAAACTCTGTGGCTTAAGGGACCAGCAACATGCTTCCCTTCCTGATGGACCTGATGGGATGGGGGGGATGTTTTCTCTTCTCACGAACCTTTCTCCTCTCATCTCAACTTCAGTGTTAAAAGAAAATATAAGTAGCTTAGGGGTGAACCGTGGAGTCCTTGATGTTTTCTGAGTTTGGTTGTTTTCCTGAAGATGTTTCCTTATCCAGCTGACTAATATCTTCAGTGCTAGAAGGATGTGGGGTTTAATCTCTGTTTATAATCTACTTTGTTTATAGGTTTACTGTTTACAGTTTTATTTTATTTATGTTTTATAGTTTTATACTTTATAATTCTGCTTATAAGCAATTGTATAAAGGTAGTCCTCAACGTACAACCATAACCGAGCCTGGAATTATTCTTAATTGTTCTGGCTGTTAAATTGGTCATCATGTGATCACATCTGATTTTACAACCTTTTTGGACCAGTCATTAAGCAAACACAGAAGACATTAAACAAACCCGTTGTTTGCAATAGTTTTTTTTGGGGGGGGGAAACAGGAAATAAATGCTGGGTTTTGGCAAAAAATGTTGTAAATCACAATATCAAATAACAACAAGATGTCAATATGTGAAAATATGAGCCAATTGCTGAACATCCAAAATGCAATCTCATGACTGGGAAGGAGAGCATAGGGATTTCAAATCTGGGTCAAAATAGCCTGGGGGAGTCCCTTGACACTTCA
>NW_015417971.1:0-1552 GCF_001527695.2 Protobothrops mucrosquamatus | reverse complement strand
CCAACCCCCTGCCCAGGCAGGAACCCTACACCATTTCAGACAAACGGCTGTCCAGTCTCTTCTTAAAAACTTCCAGTGTTGGAGCATTCACAACTTCTGGAGGCAGGTTGTTCCATTGGTTAATTGTTCTAACTGTCAGGAAGTTTCTCCTTAGTTCTAGGTTGCTTCTCTCCTTGATCAGTTTCCACCCATTGCTTCTTGTCCTGCCTTCAGGCGCTTTGGAGAATAGCTTGACTCCCTCTTCTTTGTGGAAGCCCCTGAGATACTGGAACACTGCTGTCATGTCCCCCCTCGTCCTTCTCTTCGTTAAACTAGACATACCCAATTCCAGCAACCGTTCCTTATATGTTTTAGTCTCCAGTCCCCTAATCATCTTTGTTGCTCTTCTCTGTACTCTTTCTAGAGTCTCAGCATTGATGGATAAAAAAAAGTCTTGACCATTTCCAAATTTAGCCTAGCAAGGCCATCCTGCAGCAATCTATCCTTGAGACTGATGGCACACACAATTTGTGTTTCCCCTTTTCCAGATCTCCAATGAATGGTCACATTGGTTTATCAGCTATAGGCATTACAAGACCCCAAGCCGAATTATCCAAGTTACCAACCAGTTTGACCCCGTGCAGATCAGTCCCAGATTCCACACTCTGAAGTTCAGTTCCTATCGGTGAATTAGTGAATCGGTTACATTCTCCTCTGAGTCTAATTTAATCACCTGCTTTGAACCTACAGTTATCCCAGCACTGATTTTGGTAGACTTTTCTGTGACTTTGTCAAACTTTCTTTTCAACTATTTAAAGCTGAGTTCTTCACTGCATTTGGTCCTTGATGTGCCCTATATCTACTTAGCATTCTTAATAATATACAAAATATACCACTACGGTACTAAACATTATGTATATTTGACTTTAATTGAAAAGATATACAACTAATGTAATTACTGCCCAGATATATTTTAATAATCTCTCCAAAGAGAAATGGACAAGATCTATTTTCAAGTTAAAAGAAGTAGAATATGGGGGGGGGGGGGGAAGTTCCTTAATTGAATGTATGACTAGATGAATTGATGCATTTGTTTTTTACCTCTCAGCCTTTTCAGTAAAAACAAAATTCAAAACTTGCCAGTGTTGTTAACTTCTTGGCCTTATTTCCTTATTAAAAATAAGTGTTAGTAATAAGTGATAATAATTGTTCCCATGTAAGCCTTTCAAAAGATGTAATTAATTAAAGCTTCCTTGGTGTTTTGAAAGTCTCTCTAGGATAAACCTTATAGAAACGTAGCAAATCTTCTTTTCTTTTTCATGCCATGTCTCCCCAGTCTTTCTCTCCCTCTCTCTATTTCTTAGCCATCATCAAAATTTAATGACTTCACAATTTGCAAAACTGTCTCACTCCCAATTTCTCCAACCTCCTTCCGTTGCTAGGCTGCTGATTCTAAGCATGGTGTAATTGACAGCTTCAGAATAGCAGTTTTTCCCTCTCATTGATCAGTCCTATACTTTTGTTGCTGTTAACATAAGTAGCTAAGGCCTAATGGCCTTATAAAGATCACTGC
>NW_015417970.1:0-1552 GCF_001527695.2 Protobothrops mucrosquamatus | reverse complement strand
GTCTTCCAATGTCAGCCGTGGATCCAGGAGGACTCCCAAGTTGCGGGCCTTCTCTGAGGGGGCCAAAATTTCGCCCCCTATAGTCAGCGATGGAGTCAGCTGACTATGCCGAGGCGCCGGCAGCCACAGCCACTCAGTCTTGGAAGGGTTGAGCCTGAGTCTGTTCCTCCCCATCCAGACCCGTACGGCCTCCAGGCAAAGGCTATAAACGTTATACATAGTTGACACTGTCCATGTATATAAAATGTTCAATCCTTTGTGCTCCTTGGAAAATAGGATTTGCTGAGCTCCACAGTGTCCATGCTAATTCTTTCTTATGTAGGGTCATAAACAGGTAAGCTCTGATAGAATCCCTACTAATCCCATTGAAATGAAAGCAATTTATGTCTGGGTAGAAATCTACAGAAATGTTAATGCTTATCAGAAAGTTAATTTTATAGCTCAATCTGCTCAGAGAAGAAAAATTGGACAAAGGGTGTGAAAAAAGATGCAGTGCTCTGCAAACAGATATTTGAATGGATAACAGTTTCTGCAATGAAACAGAGAGGCCAATCTTCTTTTTTTTAAGTCTGTTTTGTGCTTCCTGTGCTGTCAGTGGAGTAAATGTCTCAGGGTCCTTTTAGGAACCTGTGGCCTTAGAATTTCTTCAGAAGGCTAAAAAATGCATCACTCGGGGACAATTAAAGTAGAACACATGCTGCTAGAATGTGGCCAAAGAATCTTTTTAGATTTCCCCCCCTGATATATATGATATTTAAAAACTGCTGGCAAGATCTGAATGTCCTTCTTGCTATGGAAACAAATCATTGTGCCAAATTTGCAAGAACCAAGACAGAAGTCACTTCCCTAGGAAAAAAGCAGCATGTTGTGACCTTGTATCTGCTTTAACGAGGGCTTTCTTCTTTACTGAACAAGTCGTACTCTGTGGGCTATATACAAGTCCAGATGGGTTTTCTCATGGGGAGGGTGCGGCGACAGAATTTGCAGATACAGATTATGCCTTGTGAGAAGTGTAGACCCCAAAATGCTGAAAATGTAATTTCAGATGCCTCGTGCTTCCTTATTCTAGGGTATTTTGACTAGTTATCTGTGGAATTAATTCAGGGCAATGCTTTGAACGTTGATGATGGATTCTAAATGAATTATGCTTACTAGCTAGTGTCTTCTTTTTTGCATAACAGAGGTGATGGAGTGATTCAACATAAAGCTGATGTCTGAAAAATCTTGATTCCCCCCCCCCATTTTAGTGTTTGCTCTGTTTGTCTGTTTTTTTGCTTCTTTCCCAGATCTTTGGTCTTAAACAAAATTAAATGAATAAAATCTATAGCATAATACTCATATTTTTATATAACTTCTGGAATGAGCTACCCCCAGAGATCAGGGTGATCCCTGATCTCCCTTCCTTCCGCCGCGCCCTTAAGACATGGCTATTCCAACTTGCAGGACTGGCCTAGGGGAAAATTTTAATGGGGTCTTAAAGCAATTTTATATTAACTTGACCAAATTACTAATATTTGTTTTTACTTATGTTTTTAAATTGTAGTTTTTGGGG
>NW_015417969.1:0-1552 GCF_001527695.2 Protobothrops mucrosquamatus | reverse complement strand
TCCTCCTCCTCCTCCTCCTCCTCCTCCTCCTCCTCCTAGCACTGATGATGTTACCTAGTGGGATAATGAAATATCTAAAAAAAAACCCAAGCTCAGACAGCACCAAGGATCCCACAGTCCTTTTCTCTCCTCCTCCTCCTCCTCCTCCTCCTCCTCCTCTCCACAAATCCCACTCCCTCCTACCCCTGATGCCATTACCTAGTTGGGTCACAAAACGGCAAGAAAACCACCCAGCTCAGACAGTTCCCCCCCCCCCCCGAAAAAAAAACTTCAGTTGTGCCTTCCTAACTTTCTTTCCCATAAACATCATCAGAGACCCTGGAATTTCTTGCTAGCCCCCTCCCCTCCCCCTCCAAGGGGTTGCAATCTGCCGGTCGTGCGACGCCAGAAAAATAACCCTTCGGTCCGGTCCTTGCTCCAGGTTCTGAAAGACCCCAAGGCTACCCAGTACGTCAACGGGATCGGCATCCATTGGTACCTGGACTTTTTGGCCCCCATCGACCTGACGCTGTCCATCACCCATCACCTCTTCCCCAACTATTACCTGATCGCCACCGAGGCCTCCACGGGCTCGTACTTTTGGGAGCCCCGTGTGGTGCTGGGGGGCTGGGACCGCGGCAGCAAGTACAGCCACAGCATCCTGACGGTATTGGGTGGGGGGGCTTTCATCACCATCTGGGGGGGCTGGGATAAGTGGGAGGGTGGCGAGACGATGCCGTTTCTCCTTCCTCCCCATCGCAGAATCTCAACAATTACGTCACCGGCTGGACGGACTGGAACCTGGTTTTGGACATGGAAGGAGGCCCCAACTGGAGTAAGAATTACGTGGACAGTCCGGTGATTGTAGACAAGGAGAAGGACATCTTTTACAAGCAGCCAATGTTCTACCACATGGCCCACTTCAGGTGAGTTCAGATTCTGCTTGGAAGTGTCCGTTTCTACATTTCTGTTTGCGTATTTCTGTTCTTCTGTACGCTCTTTCTCCGCTTTTGGAATCCTACTTTAGAGTAGAATAGAGCTGGAAGGGATTGTGGAGGTCAGCTAGTCCAGCCTCCTGCTTTTCTATACTTCTATATTTCTATTTGTATATTTCTATACTTCTATGTACTCCATATTTTTTTATTTCTTTACTTCTCTATTCCTGTACGTCTATTTCTCTGTATTTATATACTATATTTCTATTTGTATTTCTATACTTCTATGTACTCCATATTTTTTATTTCTTTACTTCTCTATTTGTGTACTTCTATTTCTGTTTATATACTTCTATATATTTCTATTTGTATATTTCTATACTTCTATATACTCCATATTTTTATTTCTTTACTTCTCTATTTCTGTACTTCTATTTGTCTGTATTTATATACTTCTATATTTCGATTTATTTCTATACTTCTATATACTCCATATTTTTATTTCTTTACCTCTATTTCTGTATGTCTATTTCTCTGTATTTATATATTATATTTTTATTTGTATATTTCTATACTTCTGTATACTCCATATTTTTTAATTCTTTACTTCTCTATTTCTGTACTATTTCTCTGTATTT
>NW_015417968.1:0-1552 GCF_001527695.2 Protobothrops mucrosquamatus | reverse complement strand
GGCCGGCCTGGCGTAGTTTGATTATGTTTCAGTGGGGGTTTTTGTATGGGTGTGTTTTTAGAACAGGCCTGTTATTTAATTCGATTTTAGAACAGAAACTATTTATTTATTATCGTGGTTTTTAGTATCGCCTGTTCACCGCCCTGAGTCCCGTAAGGGAGATAGGGCGGTATATAAATTTAATAAATAAATAAATAAAAATAATAATAGCACAGTTAGGAATGAGACATAGTGGTAGACACACAGAACAGCTTCAACGTGTATGGGGGAAAAAACAAAAAAACCAGTATGTTGAATTGAGTACATCAGCCGGGATGAAAGAATTACCCAGATCAGAAATCCATCAGGCAGAATGAATGGCAAAGCTCAAAGATGTGTCACTCGGAAATCCTAACTTGTTCATTTCTGAGGCAGTGTTTTTAATGTGCAGTGCTTAAAACAAAACCATTTCTCTGTTCTCCTTTTTATAGGAGGAAGAACCAGGGATGAAGACAGCAGACAGTCACCTGGCAGGTAAGTGTAAAGTGGTTTGTGGATGGATCTAGAGCAGGGGTCTTCATACTTGGCCCTTTTATGACTTGTGGACTGCAACTCCCAGAATGCCTGGCTGAGGAATTCTGGGAGTTCAAGTCCACAAGTCATAAAAGGGCCAAGTTTGAAGACCCCTGATCTAGAGAGTGTTCTATGAACAGATGCCGTGGGAGTGAGATCAGCTAAGAGCATATTTGGGACTTCAGTGTACCCCCTCTGTTTCTCAGCAAGGACTGACCTTCAGGCAAATATGAACGCTTTCCACTTAGCTTTCAGCATTGACAATACTCATATAGCACATTTATGTATTTAATTACCTCTGTGGGGGCTAACTGCTCATTTAGCAGCAACACTGACTTTTAATCTCCCCCCCCCCAGGTATTTTAATTGTTAAAATAGTAAAATATAAAGGAAAAAGAAATCTACATTAGATAGTCAATGAAACAAATCAAAGAGAAGCAACTATTAAGCATAATGGGAAAACTTGCATTTTCTGCTTCCTTTCCATTTGTTTCTGCAACCGCTGACCACAGCTTCAACATTTATACTTTTAATTGAACATAGAAGAGTATTCTAATATCTATTTAAGTTTTTTCGTTTGTTATTTTTTACAAATTTACTTTCTAAAAGCCAGGTTCCAAATGTCTAAATTTACCTTGCCGTGTAATGTGTTAGTACACAACGGAACTATTCTTGCTTAAATTGGGTTAGCCCAATATGATAGATGTGTCCTGTCACTTTTGCCATGACTGTGTATTCTCTCATTTTTGTCTTCCAATCTGATATTGATGGTAAAGTTTCTCTTTTCCAGTGTAATGACAGATTTGTTCTTGCAGTTGTCAGATATAACTTAGCAAAGTGTGACTGTTCATTTATGTTTTCTGAGATTATGCCCAATAAGCATATTTGTGATTTCAGTTAAAATTTTATTTTTAGGATTTGGTGAATATTTTGATTATTTCTTCCCAATATTTTGGGGTTGTTTTTTTTGTTTTTTTACATAGCCACCACATATGATAAA
>NW_015417967.1:0-1552 GCF_001527695.2 Protobothrops mucrosquamatus | reverse complement strand
TTGGCTTTTCACCCAATGGATGCTATCACAAGAGTTTACCAAGGAAGAGTTTTGCTTATTCAGCAGAGGCTTTCCTGTAGCTGGAACCCATCTGAAGCAAACTCTTAGCACATGCATATACTCTATGCCAGGGGCGTCAAACTGCCGGCCCACGGGCCGGACGGGTCATCCGGAAGCCATGCCCACCCCATTGCCAGCAATGGCAAAATAGTCGTCGCAAGTTTGACATGTCTGCTCTATGTATTATAGCTCCCCCTGCAAATCAGAGGACTGAGATATTTCAATATAAGAAAAGAGTTCTACTTTATTTTCATGTTTAAGGATATTTAAGAGTAGCAGGCGATGTGCTAGCTGTGAACATGGCTATATACAATATGGAGGGGGGTGGGTGGGAAGGAAAGAGAGTCTTCTTTCCTGTTATAATAGTTCATTGTTATGTAATCAAACTGAATGATAGGAAATGCAGAGCAAATAAAAGAACCGTTTTATATGAGATATAAACTACAGGTTTTAGTGCAGCAAGATGTGCTAATGGTGAACTGATTAGTCATAATGAATACATGCAAACTTTAGAATCAGTTTCTTTCCTGAATAGTAGTTGCTGAACAACAGCAGAAGGAGGCTGTTATGTTCAGGTCCTGCTAATTAAAATTTGGATGTCACTGTGGGAAACAAGATATTCAACTAAATAGGCCTTTGGTATGATCCATTACAGCTTCCCAGATACATCAGACTGGATGATTTCTGTCTAGAAAGCAATTCCTATGAATTGTTTTGGTGACACTGTTGCTCAGAAGTCTTCTATACATTGTGTTGGGTGACTCAGTAAACTAGAAACAAGTTGCTTATTATTTGCAAGCCATGTTATTTGGAAGATGTAGTTAGCCATATATTTTCCACTTTCTAAGAAGACAGCTTGTCATGTTTATCTGAAAACAGTTAATATATAGCAGTGATGGCGAACCTTTTAGAGACTGAGTGCCCAAACTGCAACCCAAAACCCACTTATGCATCGAGTGTCGGGTGGGTGTGGCCCATTGGGTGGGCGTGGCCCATTGGGTGGGCCTGGCTGTGGTGGTAACGGCAGACTGGGTGGGACTAAAAAGTTCAATCAATTCCAACTTTGCAAGATCTTTTTTTTCCCCGCGAGAAGTTGAAATTGACTCAAGGATTGAACCTTTTTTTTTTTTGCACATGGCGGCGGAGGCCTAAAGCGAAAAGGTTTTATAAAACCCAGCTGAAGGCCTAGGATTGGGGCAACGGCGCGCGTGCCCACAGAGAGGGCTCTGAGTGCCGCCTCTGGCACCCGTGCCGTAGGTTCGCCACCACTGATATATAGCATAAATTGCTCTGTCAGGTTCGCCTGATTTACCAGTTGCGCCCTTTTCTGGACCGGGACGCTTTGCGCACGGTCACTCATGCCCTCGTCACCTCCCGCCTGGACTACTGTAATGCTCTATACATGGGGCTCCCCATGAGGAGCATCCGGAGGCTTCAGCTGGTCCAGAATGCGGCCGCGCGGGCGGTGTTGGGAGCGACGCGTCGCTCCCAT
>NW_015417966.1:0-1552 GCF_001527695.2 Protobothrops mucrosquamatus | reverse complement strand
CATCAGCGTACTGATGGAAGTCCACCCCAAAGCCACGGATGATCTCCCCCAGCGGCTTCACATAAATATTGAACAATAAGGGGGAGAGGACCGACCCTTGTGGCACCCCACAAGTTAGGGGCCTTAGGGCCGACCTCTGCCCCCCTGCCAATACAGACTGCGTGCGGTCGGTGAGGAAGGAGGAGAACCACCGCATAACAGTGCCTCCCACTCCCAACCCCACCAGACGCCGCAGCATGATACCGTGGTCCACAGTATCAAAAGCCGCTGAGAGGTCCAAAAGAACTAGGACAGAGGAATGACCCCTGTCCCGGGCCCTCCAGAGATCATAATGAGTCAACCTTGAGCCTTGTCAGGATTGAACTCTAGGCCAGTGGTTCTCAACCTTTTTAATGCCGCGACCCCAACCGGTCGTAAGTCGAGGACTAAACCGGTCGTAAGTCGAGGACTAAACTGGTCGTAAGTCGAGGACTAAACCGGTCGTAAGTCGAGGACTTCCCAACCAGTCGTAAGTTGAGGACTTTTCCTGCCTGGGAGCACCGTGCATGTGTGGTTCCACTCCCTGCGCTGGCCGAGGCGTAGCTGGCAAGCGGCAGAGACGGAGCAGGCCTACCACCAGCTGGCCCAGCCCAAGGGAGGTAAGGCATCCGCCAGAAAAGGGGTAAAAAAATGGCAGACAAAAAAAATGGCGGACAGCCTTGCTTGGCGACCCCCATGAAATGGTCGATCGACCCCAAATGGGGTCCCGGCCCACAGGTTGAGAACCACTGCTCTAGGCTGTGGTTTGCCTGCAATTTTGCATTTTAACCACTGTGCCACCAGTGGTTCATGCAACCATAAAGCTTCAGGTTGCCATCTTTAATTTAATCCCACAAGTCATGAGGTGAGGACCCATCCCAATCTAAACTACTCCTGGCTTGGTCCCTCACAGCCTCAAAGCTCAGAAAAGTAAGGGACTGCCTCCCCTGCCTTCTCTGCAACTCTGCTCACTCCCTTATGTCTACCCCACCTCTGTCCTTTTGGCCAGCTGCATAGTAGCACTCGTTGGCTGTGGCAATGGTACTGGGGCTGAAGTATAGGCTTGCCAGCTGCCTCCAATCCTGGGCCTCTACTTCAGCCCCTTTACTGTCAGCCAATACCACCGAGTGCTGCCTCAAGGCCCAACACAGTCAGCCATGCCAGGGCTATGGCGCAAAGCCTTGGCCTTTCCCACCACCCTGCATTCCACTGCACCCAGTGATCTTCCCCATCTTCTTCCTGCTGCTGAGGAGGTGCACCCGGCCTGACCTTCTGTGAGGCAGCTGCCGTCTACGCGAGCCTCCCAAGGCAGCTCACCCCAGTCTTAAAATAACGTGCACGATTCTCAGGATGCTTTGGAAGGCTTCTGAAGTCCTCTGTAACCCAAAGTAATCAGAATAGAGATGGAAGGGACCCTGGAGGTCTTCTAGTCCAACCCCATCCTCAAGCAGAAGAACATCTCGAGAAGGTAATGAGAACAATGCCCACCCTCCCCATTCTCTAAATCATGTGTATAACTCTTGCAATTCTTTGG
>NW_015417965.1:0-1552 GCF_001527695.2 Protobothrops mucrosquamatus | reverse complement strand
TTGCAGCAGAACCAGTTCTTAAACACCCTAATCCTGAGGAATCCTTCATCATCCAAGCTAATACCAGTGAGGTTACGGTGGGCACAGTCCTCCTACAAAAAAATCTTAAGGGAGATCTGCAGCCCTGCGCCTATACGTCACGAAAGCTTTTGGGAACAGAGAGGAGATGGGCTGTTTGGGAGAAAGAGGCTTTTGTGGTGGGATGGGCGTTATTAACTTGGCACCATTTCTTGGAAGGGATTATGTGCCTTTCGAAGTATAGACTGATCATTATTATTATTCAAAATAATCTTGAATAACCTAGAGAAGACACGGTTGGATCTATCACTTACAGACCAACACCCCACTCACTTTACAGAAAGGGAAGGACAAACACAAACCTGTGGGACTTTGTAGGGGCCTGCTAATGTTGACATCTGGATGGAGCTGTCTCTCTCAGCTGCATCAACAAGAGCCAAAAGCTTGACTTTCCTTCCACAGCTGTAGTTGGGAACATTGGCTTCTCCAGTAGAGAGCATATCCAGCAAGGCCTCTGAAGTGCCGAGGGTGTTATCATAGTTGTCATGGATCTTGTAGCCAAGTGTGAGATTGTTCAGGAGCTCAGGCTTCTCCCTCATCAGTTCAATATTGCAAATCTTGGGTAGTAATATTAGATGTACATAGGATAAACTAGTGTAAACCATGATCATGTTAATATTAGCATCAGCAGCAGCAACAAAAATACTTTTCCTCCATTTAATCATCTTTTTTCTCTACAAACTAGCTGAAACATAAGCCAATATTGATCCAGAATTAGAGGCAAATGATAGTCACCCATCTCCCTTTAATATTGTTAATGTTGAGGATGGGGATAGTCCTCAAAAAGGTTTAACAAATCAGAAACATACACTTATTTTTAGCAGTACTAATATTCATAGCCCAGAATAATTCAGTCATTAAAGAAGAACCACCATTAAAGGAAGGACATTTTTGATAAATGACCTAGAGAAGCTGTTCTAAAAACAATTCATCTTCTATTCCTTTAAAAATCAGACATTGCATATCAATTGGTTATAAAAATATGGAAATGGTTGGACAGAGGAAATTGGAACCATTTCAATCATTACTTTCAACCAAAGTCAGTATTCCAGTCATGAATTTAGGACTGAACAGAGAGAGAAAAATAATGTGGACTTCTCTTAGGCTTCATTTGCCTCATGTTTCTACTCTCAGAAAATAAGGCAAAAGAGAGAGGCTGTGTTAATCAAAAGGATTCAAAAAATTTGTCAATTCCTGCAAAATAAGAGTAAGTAAAACAAGAAGAAAAAAAGAAGAGTGTTAGAACTGCAAATGGAGGGAATGAAACTCCATCGCATTTATTTATTTATTTATTTATTTATTGGATTTATATCCCGCCCTTCTCCCGTAGGACTCAGGGCGGCTGACAATCTATTTAAAATACATACAAAACAATACAAATTTAAAATTAATTAAAAGGAATATTTAAATATTTGTCAAATTTTAAAATATAATTAAAACCCCCCTAAAAATTACCCTAGGCCAGTCCTGCAAG
>NW_015417964.1:0-1552 GCF_001527695.2 Protobothrops mucrosquamatus | reverse complement strand
TAAGTCTTTTCTTTGTTATAAGGACTAACCATTAAAGACTTATTGGATCCATGGTGGCGCAGTGGTTAGAATGCAGTATCGCAGATTAACTCTGCTCACATTGCCAGGAGTTTGATTCCTCTGATCCTGACCAGCTCAAGGTTGACTCAGCCTTCAATCCTTCCGAGATGGTAAAATGAGGACCCAGATTGTTGGGGGCAATAGACTGACTCTGTAAACTGCTTAGAGAAGGCTGTAAAGCACTGTGAAGTGGTATATAAGTCTAAGTGCTATTACTATTGCTATTATTGACATGGCTACATCAGTTTACAAAGCCTAGGAGGGTAGAGTTTACCAGTGGAACGGCTTGCCTTCAGAAGTTGTGGGTGCTCCATCACTGGAGGCTTTTAAGAAGAGACTGAACAGCCACCTGTCTGAAATGGTATAGGATCTCCTGCTCGAGCAAGGGGTTGGACTAGAAGACCTCCACGATCCCTTCCAACTCTGTTATTCTGTGTTCTGTGAGTTAACCCAGAGCAACAGCCTAATACTGGGAAAGGTGTGTGCTAAAATAAAACATTCTATACAGTTATCGTCTGTCTGTGCTGTGCCAGTCTTTGGAAAACAAAAAACCCATAACTATATATTGTAATATACTCATACTGAAAGCTGCATTGTACAGGAAGGCACAACTGAGGGTGTATCACTTTATGAGTGACTCAGTGTGAAAATGTCAGATGGTAGTGGAATAATGGGCAATACCAGGATTTGGTCTTCTATATACTGCAATTATAAATTACGTCATGAAACATGATTTTCATATTTTCTACTGTCCGAGTATTACCTACTTCATTCTAAGGAATGAAGGAACAAATAAGAGAATCCTTGAAAGACAATGAAACCTTTAACCGAAATCTTAATTAGCATTTTGCACTGCCATAACAATAACAACTATACATTAAACTAAAAAAACTACATGTATTTTTCCTTACAGAATTATAGGGTTTTTTCCAGAAGTAAGTATATTTTTTAAAAGTTATTTAAATTAGAAAGAATAAATACATTTCTTCTCTATTGAAAATATTTGCGGGTTCTTTGTGTAGAAAGAAAAAAGATACTTTGAGACCTTTGCTTGTCTGGCAATGGATAGGTGTAACAATCCTCTGGTTTCTGGCTTGTTGCCACATTTCAGGCAGGTGTTATGGTCAGAAGAAAAATTGAGAAAAAATTTGGTTGTTGATGCAAAGAAGAGTTGACAGCTTCAGCAGTGCGGCCTCCTGGCTAAAGTCTCTGCCAAGGCTAAAATGTTTCAAATTGCTTTTTTTATATGGATCCATGTCTGTTCCACACTCTTCTCACCAAAACCATCTCCCTATTGGGGAACCTCTCTCTCTCTCTCTCTCTCTCCCTCCCTCCCTCCCTCCCTCCCTCCCTCCCTCCCTCCCTATCTATCTATCTATCTATCTATCTATCTATCTATCTATCTATCTATCTATCTATCTATCACTATATATCTATCTATCATCTATCTATCATTCTATCATCTATATCTATTTATCTATCTATCTATCTA
>NW_015417963.1:0-1552 GCF_001527695.2 Protobothrops mucrosquamatus | reverse complement strand
AAAGAAAGAAGGAAGGAGGGGAGGGAGGGAGGGAGGGAAAAGGAAGGAAGGAGAGGAGGGAGGGAGGGAGAGAGAAGAGGGAGGGAAAGGAAGGGAGGGAGGAAGAGGGGGCGGGAAGAGAAGGGAGAAGAGAGGGAAGGAAGGAAATGGATGAGGAAGGACTTCTTTTTGTTATGACTTCTTTTTCATACCATTTTAAATACAGGAGATTGCTTTTGAGGTGAGAGATTGTGGCTGGCCTCAAGGCACCTGGTGAATTGATAAATGTTTGAAGATTGGGACCCAGTTAGGCAAAACTAGCGTAGATCCTTGCCTGTACTTGCCTTTTCCCTCTTATTGTCGATTTATTCCATGGGCCCCTTCACTGACTGCTGAAAGCCAGCCTCAAGGGATGGCAAAATTGCTGCTGGTTTGCTTGCATGTTTTAAAAAAAATTAAATTAAAGCTTCCTGTTTGCTGGTTCCCTGCTCCCGATCAAGCAGCTTTGGATTGGGATGCGGTGATAGACAATCTAGAGCTGTCAGTCCTTCGGTAGGAAAACAAGTCGGGTGATTGTTGCTTGCCGTTGGGAGCTCAACTGGAAACACACCTGCTTGGTCAGCAGAAATACTTCCGGTTGCAGGCTGTGCCGATTAATGTCTGCTGGTTCTGCAACTTGCACTAGTCTGAGGTGTGGTTAAGTTGGAGCTTGGTGTCCTGGGTAAACTTAAAATCTGTAGAGAAGTGTTTCAGGTGACTGTTAGAAGAGGGTTTGTTTGAAGTGTGGTGTCTTGTGTGGACCCAGAATCTGGAAAGCAGTGTTTTAGATGCATGCCAGATGATGGCTTGGTTGTAGTCTTGTGTGGACCTAGACTCTGGGGAGATACGTTTCAGATGAATGCCAGAAGGTGGTTTGCTTGTAGCTTGGTGTCTTGTGTGGACCTAGAATCTGGGGAGATAAGTTTCAGAAGAATGCCAGAAGATGGTTTGCTTATAGTTGGTGTCTTGTGTGGACCTAGACTCTGGGGAGATAAGTTTCAGAAGAATGCCAGAAGATGGTTTGTTTGTAGCTTGGTGTCTTGTGTGGACCTAGAATCTGGGGAGATAAGTTTCAGAAGAATGCCAGAAGATGGTTTGCTTGTAGCTTGGTGTCTTGTGTGGACCTAGACTCTGGAAAGCAGTGTTTCAGATGAATACCAGATGATGGTTTGTTTGGAGCTTGGCGTCTTGTGCGGACCTAAATCCTGGGCGACGGCGTTTCGTACTAGAGAATGGCAAGGCGATATGGTAAACCTTTTAAGTCTTTGTTACCGTCGCGTGAAGATCTGCAATTTGGCAGGGGAGATTTGACAGGGGAGATTTGACAGCTACACTCAACTCGTCGCTCCCATGTAACGCCGCTGCTGCGCGAGCTGCACTGGCTGCCTGTGGCCTTCCGGGTGCGCTTCAAGGTGTTGATTATCATCTTCAAAGCGCACCATGGCATTGGACCTGGTTACCTCCGAGACCGCCTTCTGCCACAGATTGCCTCCCACCGGCCGATACGCTCCCACAGAGAGGGCCTCCTCAGGGT
>NW_015417962.1:0-1552 GCF_001527695.2 Protobothrops mucrosquamatus | reverse complement strand
GCAGGAAACCCTATACCATTTCGGACAAATGGCTGTCCAGTCTCTTCTTAAAAACTTCCAGTGTTGGAGCATTCACCACTTCTGGAGGCAGGTTGTTCCACTGGTTAATTGTTCTAACTGTCAGGAAGTTTCTCCTTAGTTCTAGATTGCTTCTCTCCTTGATTAGTTTCCACCCGTTGCTTCTTGTCCTGCCTCCAGGTGCTTTGGAAAATAGCTTGACTGCCTCTTCTTTATGGCAACCCCTGAGATATTGGAAGACTGCTATCATGTCCCCCCTCGTCCTTCTCTTCGTTAAACTAGACATACCCAATTCCAGCAACCGTTCCTTATATGCTTTAGCCTCCAGTCCCCTAATCATCTTTGTTGCTCTTCTCTGCACTCTTTCTAGAGTCTCAACATCTTTTTTACATCGCGGTGACCAAAACTGGATGCAGTATTCCAAGTGTGGCCTTACCAAGGCATTGTAAAGTGGTATTGTCAAAGGAAATTCAGGCCCACCCCTTTCCCTCTTTTAAAACGTCCCCTCCCAGTTGGATTCTCTTGTGAATGTTCCAAGGGGTGTACTCACTCTCATGAGAGTAACAATTTCATCCATGTAAGGTCGGATGTGGCTTCTCACGAAAGACACCAGCATTCCCAGCTGCTGGAAAAGGAACTAGGAAGGGGAGAAAGAGCAAAAAGGACGGGCGCGCTTTGAAGGGAGGGTTTTCAATCCTCACCACCCTCCCACTACACACACTCTTTTGCTTCTAGGTCTTGCTATCCCCCACCCACCCGAGCACACATTTAATTTCAGCAGCTCACAACCCTGGGGCTGTGGTTGTGCCGGAATCTCGGGGAGGAGTGTGCTGAAGCACTTAGGCAAGCGCAGTGGCGAAGGCTGAAGTTCCAGGCATGCAAATACGAACACCACAAAGAGCCCCGAAGTTTTCCAAGCCCGCTTTTTCCCAAGCCTGTCCCTGCCCTTCCTCAGTTCCTCCGAACACGCTTTTCCCTGTTATCCCTAAAGTTTCCCTCTCTGCGCGCCCAGCACCCTTTTTGGGAAATGAGACAGCAGAAAACCGAGGTGGCTTGCAAAAAAAGAAAAAAGAAAAAAGAGAGAGGTGGTTAAGTTTCAGGCCGCGAACACCACGATCAAGAGAGATTTTATAGGATTGGTGCAAATCGGGACCCCCACCGGATCGTCCACCTTGACGACGCAAAACAGAGCAGAGAGAGAGAGAAAAGGACCAAGTTTGGGGGTGGGGGAAATTGTGAGGGAGTGCTGTGAAAAAGAAGTAGCAAGAAAGGTGCTTCCTGTTCTGTCTTTGGTTAGGAAGTTGAGAGGCTTTGTAGCCAACTCAGGAAGTGCTCTTTTTTTGGGGGGGGGGCACTGAAATGCCAAGTGTACCCACCTCGGCTCTTCTCCCCAGTACACTATCACCATCTTCTTTTACCTGCAAATTTGTAAAGACAGTAGGCAAAGTGCATCAAAGGCAAGGCCAGGTCCAGCCAGGCAACAAAGCTCGGATTACCAAAATGGGGGCTTCGGCAACGGCTCAGGGGGTTTCAC
>NW_015417961.1:0-1552 GCF_001527695.2 Protobothrops mucrosquamatus | reverse complement strand
ATTTCCTGCCACCCATTTGGATCCTTATGTGTGTGGTAGAGATCAGAGGGTTTTGCTCAGAGCCATTAGAGAATTTAGTCATCAATATTAGTAGCCTGGGGCAGATGGAAGTAATGTTTGCCAAACCACAGAGCTTGAGAGTTAAGGATACCTATAATTACTGCTTTATCTCATAGGTTTCAGATTTTAAACTTAAGCTTACCATTCCAATTGGTGTGTATGTAATGTATGCTTGCGGTTGTATGCACATATTCAGACATAGATTAACTTAAAACATTTCTTATTTTGGCTGGCTATTTTTAAAGAATATAGATTTAACATTAGCATGTTTGATTGATCCATATTTTAACAGTGAAATAAAAGCTACACTTATTTGTAGGTGTCTCTTGCTGAAAATACATTGGCAGGAAGTATGGGGCAAGGTGTTAACACTGGGTTCCTCGTCACTGGGTTCATTATAAAAGGAACCCAAGATTACTAAAATAGCTGGAGTCAGACAATATGCTAAGCCAAAATGTATGTTTTTTTAGTGTGGCTTCATCCGAAATCTCTGAAATTTACAGCATCATATTTATAATGTAATTAGAGGATTGATTAATGTATCTTTTGTGAAAATACATATAATCCCCTATTTGGATCTGTGGGATTCTTTTTTCTTTTTAACTCAGCCATTAAAGTAATAACACACTTTGTCTGTGAGTTGATCCAGCTAATTAAATTTAGTCATAGATAATACTTGTACTGCTAACTTATTTTTGGTTTTAAAGATACAGGACAGATGTGTAAGACAGATATAGTTTCAACTGTGTAACACTTTTTCTGGGAATTTTCTTGACTGATTTCCATAGGATTTTCCTAAGTATATACATTTGCCTAAAGTCAGATTAATTCAGGCACAATGAATTAAAATGTTGCTATTCTGATTTTTCATACTATTATCTTTAACAGATAGCTGTAACTTAATAAATGTAACTCTTTTAACAGTAAACTAAATGTTTATTCAATACCATAAGGTGGAAACTGCAATAGCTCAAGATAAATTCTGTAAAATGCCAAAATATCTTTTAGAAAACCCATTATGGACACAAAGGCCTCACAAATTTCATCTCTACAGCTTGATTTTTATTATACCATAACTTTGTTCTACTGACACATATTTTCCTTAACTGTTTCAATCGTTTAAAGAGTTACAAATGTCAACTACTTTGTTAATATTTGCATGGAACTAGATGACAGTGACTTGACCCTCTCTTAAATAGGAACATAAGAATAGGAGTTTTGTGTTTATAAATGCTTATCTTTTATTAAACGCTTCTTTATCTAACTGACTTTGTACTTCATGAAAGAAGTCTATACTTTTAATTCAGATTCCGAAAAAAATGGTAAACCATGGTATTTAAGATATGTACTTCTTTATGATAATGTAAACCAAATCAAAGTTTCATTATGTACAGTATATCACTCTGTTGATCATAACACTAGATCAGGGCTTTTCTACCTTTTCACCCACTGTACCACTTTTAGGATATGGCAATATCCGAGTACCACCAGT
>NW_015417960.1:0-1552 GCF_001527695.2 Protobothrops mucrosquamatus | reverse complement strand
CATTTGGTTTTTCTTGCCTAAATGTAGAACCTTACTTTTTTCACCATTGAATTTCATTTTGTTAGATAGCGCCCAGTGTTCAAGTCTGTCCAGGTCCTCCTGTATCTTAAGCCTGTCTTCTGGAGTGTTGGCTATTCCTGCCAGCTTGGTGTCATCCGCAAATTTGATGAGTTCCCCATCTATCCCCTCGTCCAAATCACTGATTAAGATGTTGAAGAGCACTGGGCCTAGAACAGAGACCAGGGGCACCCCACTACACACTTCCCTCTATGTAGATGCAGTTCCATTGAGGACCACATGCGGCCGGTCAGCCAGCTATGAATCCATCTGGTGGTGATACTGTCTAACCCACATTTTTCTATCTTATCGAGTAGTAGGTTGTGATCTACTTTATCAAATGCCTTACTGAAGTCCAAGTAAATTATATCCACAGCATTCCTCTGATCCACTAATTTTGTCACTTGGTCAAAGAATGCAATAAGGTTTGTCTGGCATGATCTGTTTTTGACAAACTCATGTTGGCTTTTAGTAGTGATTTTGTTTGCCTCTAGGTGTTCACTGATTCGTTGTTTGATTATCTTTTCCAGAATCTTCCTCCTTTCCTCTCTCCCCTAATACCCTAGCATTTATCTTGGTAATTGTCTGCAGTTAATATTTGCTTTGAAGCAGTGTCTTCTCCTACACGGTTGAAATCTCTTTATTAAAAGAAGGCAATGCTAGTAAATCGTATTTGTGGCGTTTCTTCCTTTTAACACTTGCACTTCACAGATGAAGGGAGTTAATATGCCTCTTCTCACTACAGGTAGTAGTGGCAGATAGATTCCTGGTTAGTCTGGAGAATTTTCTTTTGCCCTAAGTAGTGGAGCTATTTTGAATTCTGGTTGATCTCTGGAATTTGGCATTTGACACAGATGTTCCTAGGTGCCCTTTCCCACTTCCAAGAGTTCTTATTTACTAGTTCATCAAAGAATACAACTTGATGCAGTGGAGATTGGTACAGCAAAAATGGAGGCAGATAAATCCAGCAAGTGATGGGTACTGAATAGGGCAATACACATTGTTTGCTATCCCTTGACCTGTGCAATATTATCAAGTGCAGTTTTACAGATATTTAAAAATGTATTATCTCAGGGAAGTGGAGAGTCAGCAGCTATTTATAATAGTTTGCTAGACAATTTGCTCCATATTTCTGAACATGGAAATGGGGAGGATGAACATAATAACCCTGAGGCAGACAGTTAATCCGCCCAGGTAAGTCTTTATTCAGTCACCCATGATTTGACAGATTTTCTTTAAATGACTACAATGTATTTAACATGTTGCTTTTGGCAATACTATGGAAACTTTAGGAAATGAAGTATAAAGCTGCAATATTTTTAACGGGAACTGAAAGATCTGACTATAAGATTCCTGCATTTTACTATCTGGTTGCTGCAATTTATTTTCTGGCTATTTTTTAATGTTAAAAGACTGCTTCTGCAAATATCTCCAAGTGAAGTGCACTGAATGACTTAGAGAAAGTCCCCTGCTATTAAATAGCCTGCACACCCTT
>NW_015417959.1:0-1553 GCF_001527695.2 Protobothrops mucrosquamatus | reverse complement strand
TTAAAAAGCCACAGAATATCTGTGCGGAAAGATGAGGCAATGTTAATTATAAGTTAAGCATTAACGACCAAATTATGTTAATGGAATGCAGTTGGTTTATCACAGAGATAGATGAAGTGCTTATATTAAAACTGAACTATGATCAGCATTAATCAAAGTAAATATTAGACCTTTTATTGCTGAGGTGACATCTGTAGCATACTAATCAGTCAATTGGTTTCCATTTATAGCTTTTTAGACTGTACAAAATGGAATGCAAAGTGGTAGAAGTTATTTAGAAAATTCCATTTGAAAGGAAGTCACTTACTAAATTTGTCCAATTAATTTCTGTGGATTAATTTCTACGGTGATATCCTTTAACATGATTCCTAGTTTGGCAGCAGAATTTTCAGTTTTTATCATGCTAATAACTTCATGGATGCAAAAGGGTGATTTTATCAATCCCTCACTAGTTCAGTCTTTCTAATGGATTTGGCTTCATACTGTAATTATAAACTGTACTCCAAAATCCTTTTCCCCCCTTTGAATAATTATATAGTGTTTCACCAGATGGGCTTGGGAGAAGGGTTAGAGCACATAATTAAGTCAGAATATCAGCAAATAGCCCAAGCCTGCAAAGATGAAATGAGGAAAGCTAAGGCTCAAAATGAACTAAGGCTTGCGACCTTAGTCAAAAATAACAAAAAAAAGCTTCTTTCAACATGTAAACAACAAGAAAAAAGTGAAGGAAATGATTGGTCCATTAGTGGGTGAAAGTGGCAAGAAGGTGACAAGCAACAGGGAGAAAGCAGAACTATTTAACTCGTTTTTTGCATTTGTCTTTACACAAAGGGAAAAAACAGACCAACCTACCAAAAATAGTGCCATAAAAAACAGAATAGAAACACAAGTTAAGATAGGCAAGAAAACGGTAGGTCCAGCCTAGACGAGTTCAAATCACCAGGACCAGATGGATTACACCCCAAGGTCCTCAAGGAACTGGCAGATGTGATCTCAAAACCATTGAACTATAGTGGATCTGGGGAATGCTGTGGAAATAATTTACTTGGACTTCAGTAAGGCATTTGATAAAGTAGATCACAACCTACTACTTGATAAGATAGAAAAATGTGGGTTAGGCAGCATCACCACCAGATGGATTCGTAGCTGGCTGACTGGCCGTACTCAGCGTGTAGTCCTCAATGGAACCACATCTATATGGAGGGAAGTGTGTAGTGGGGTGCCCCAGGGCTCTGTTCTGGGCCCAGTGCTCTTCAACATCTTCATCAACGATTTGGATGAGGGGATAGATGGGGAACTCATCAAATTTGCAGACGACACCAAGCTGGCAGGAATAGCCAACACTCCAGAAGAGAGGCTTAGGATACAGGAGGATCTGGACAGACTTGAACACTGGGCGCTATCTAACAAAATGAAATTCAATGGTGAAAAAAGTAAGGTTCTACATTTAGGCAAGAAAAACCAAATGTACAGGTATAGTATAGGGGGTACCTTGCTCAATAGTAGTAACTGTGAGAGGGATCTCGGAGTCCTAGTGGACAATCACTTAAATA
>NW_015417958.1:0-1553 GCF_001527695.2 Protobothrops mucrosquamatus | reverse complement strand
AATAGTAGGTCCCATCTGAGTTGGGGGCCAGAGACTCATGGAAGGTGTCTTGCAGCCAGAATTCCCCATCCCTCGTCCAGGAGGCATCGATCTCCCTGGGGTAGAAGCCGTGGATTCGGCAGACGTGCCTCTCCATACCATCAGCTTCTGTCCTGCTGCTCATTGTCACCACTGGAGGAACTGGGGAAAAAAAGGGGGGTTAGAATCAAAACTGAGCCTCCCCGGAAATCAGCTTGACTTGTGCATCGCACATGCAACCAGAACTCTAGGAGTCTACAAATAAATCAAGCTGCTTTGAATAGTTTTGTTTCAAAAACAAACATAAAAGCACTTTATTAAATACAGGTACCCCTCGACTGACAACATTTAGTGACTGTTCAAAGTTACAACAGCACAGGAAAAAGTGACTTAGTTTTTCACACTTAACGACTGTTGCAGCATCCCCATGGGCACATGATCAAAATTCAGATGCTTGGCAACTGACTTGTATTCATGATGGTTGCAGTGTCCAGGAGTCATATGATCACCTGTTACAACCTTGCGACAAGCAAAGTCAGCGGGGAAGCCATATTCTCCTAACAACCATGTTACTCATTTAAAAACTGCTGTGATTCACTTAACAAATATAAGAAGTCGTAAAATGGGGCAAAATTCACTTAACAAAGTTCTCGCTTCGCAACAGAAATTTTGGGCTCAAATGTGATTGTAAGTCGAGCTGTATTATTATTTTCTCTGTTGCCTTGCAAGTACACTGAGTGTTTCTGTCCCGGAGACAAATTCCTTGTGTGTCTAATAATCTGTGGCCAAATCAAGTTGATTTGATTCGAATTAACTCTTCCGGTCCTGCTTCCTGTCTGGATTCCGTTACAAGATTGACACTACTATTTCCACTTTTAGAGACTGATTAAAAAAAAATATATATCAGAGAGAGCTAAAAACAAAGGCAGCATCAAGGCTGCAATCGCTTGGATGACTTCCCAGATTCTTTCTTGGCGATAAGCTCAAGGCAGGATGAGCCCGTTCCTGACACATCGGGAACCCGGTTAAATAATGACTCTGAACAGCCAGCCAAAAGAGGATCAGAGGAGGCTTCAGCTGGGGAAAGCCTGCAGCGGCAGACACCTGATCTGAGAGCACACAGGGCAGAGAAAAGGCAGGAGCAACAGAGGTCAGCCAGACTACTCCGGAGGAGAAGACCCTGTCTATCTTGATGGGCTGCACTGGGAAGTTGGCTATTTAGGACAGCAGGAATAGGGAGGCGTTACTGGGAACGTGTCAGTTTGCCGGCGGTTTGTTTCCTCGTCATGCTTCCTGCTTCACTGTGTTTGGAATCGTGCACTGGAGACCCTGAATTTTGGTAAAGGGAATTACTGGTGAACATTAATAAACTCAGTAAACCACAGTTACCTGGGTGTGAGTGAGTGGGGCAGCACATTTGATTTGATTCGAATTAACTCTTCTGGTCCTGTTTCCTGTCTGGATTCCCTTAAAACAGGGGTGTCAAACTCAATTTCATTGAGGGCCACATCAGCATTGCGGTTGCCCACAGGGGG
>NW_015417957.1:0-1553 GCF_001527695.2 Protobothrops mucrosquamatus | reverse complement strand
CTCGCCTACATCGTCCATATAGGACGACTCGGGAACTCAACTCCTACCCCGGGCAGCTCACCGATCCCCTTATGCCCAGGGGAAAGGTATCAAGCCGTTTGACAGCAGATGCTGGCTGTCAAACCGGCTTTTACGCAAAACAGGCGGGAGGCAGCAAACAGCTGCGACCAGCGAAATCGCCTGCCACCGGAAGTCTCTGTCCTTGTTCTATTCTGTTTTGGGAGAATTATCCTGCTGATGGAAAAAGGAAGTTCTGAATCCCTTTCCCTAATTCCTTTCCAAATTCCATTGGGTTGGAAACAGTGGTGGGATTCAGCCGGTTTGCACCACTTCGGCAGAACCGGTAGCTATTTTTTTGTTGCCCAGTCCCAGAATAGACTTCTGGAAGTGGCATCCACACAGAGAACTGGTTGTTCACATATTTGAATCCCACCACTTTTTGAAAAGGATAAAAAGGTACCGATAAAGGAGAATATTTGTAGCTCAGGATTGAAATGAGGAATCCTTGGTGCTCTCTGAGCTTGTTTGGTTTCTTGCAGATGTTTCATTACTCAAACTAGGTAACATCAGCAGGATAATTCATCTAACTCGTCCTGTACTTTGTTCCTATTTCCCCCCCCCCTTTTAAAAAAAAATAACTAAAGCTAATATGTAAGCCAAATAAGCAAGGCAAAAATAAGCAATGGAGGCAAGAGAGTTTCAGTGGGCTAAAAATGGCATGTTTGAATAGCTGACGTGCCGTTTTCATTGTTGGCTGGTCCTGAGGCAACATAATGCATAATGCACTGCACTGATAGCCCCAGTGTAAATACAGAACTCAGCCTGTTAAATAACTGAAATAAAATAACTATGATAAATGCAGCGGACTGTTTGCATGGGAACTGTCAGTGGTAAGTATGTGACCTCTGTGGGCTCTTTCAGCTCAAGGTAAATAACATACAAAAGCAGAATCTACGCTTTAATATCCTGGCTGAACCCATAGCTTGTAACACACATAAAGAGAGAGAAAGAAAAAAGAGTGAGTAAGTGAGAGAGGGAGGAAGAGAGAGAGTTTATGAAATGAAGTATACCTCCTCTTAACTGTGCAATGAAAACATTATTGTATAAATATTAGGAACTTGGTTGGCTTATTTGGAAAAAAAACCCAGAATGGTAAATGGAATGAAGGCAAAATATCTACAATCATGCTACTATGGCCATTCTGAATCCTACAGGACATTAGGAAATTAACCCTTCTTTCCATGAGCATGATTCATGATAAATGAAACTAATAATATATATATATATAAAATAAAGTCACAAAACTGTATCTCACGTCTCAAAGGTGCTTTTTTCTTCAAAAGGCAACTGGACTTTTTTTTTTTTCCTGGAAGAAGAAGAAAATGTTTCACTTCTTATCCAAGAAGCTTCATCAGTTCTGATGGCAGGAGGATAAAAGGATACGTACTGACAATTGAGACAGGATGATGGGGGGATGGAAGTGTATCTCCCTGATTTTGGCCATGTCATGTGGGGAAATACATTGGATAAAGCATTGCCTTCTCCCACTGCAA
>NW_015417956.1:0-1553 GCF_001527695.2 Protobothrops mucrosquamatus | reverse complement strand
GGCGGGGGAGGGGGAGCTGCAGGAGCATTTCCCAAAGCAAGTTGAGCAGTTAATTGTGCCACTTGCTGCTGCAGGAGCTGATTGGCATCTAGCAGCTGCTGTACCTGCTGCTGCAGCTGTTGGTCCATCGTGGGTCAATGATGGTTTATGTTCGGGTGACGGACAAGATGTTCTGTCCCCGTCTCACACACGCACCCAAACAGCCAGCCGAGGGTTAAATAAACTTCTCAAACACTCCACGCCACTGATAAGAAACTTGGCAGCAACTCCATAGCTGCCTGCCAAGAACTTTTTACTCCGATAACACAGACAAAAATACACACAGTTTGAATAGTCCAGTTTGTAATTAAATCCACAGCAAATACGTGTTGTGTCCAAAGGTGCAAAGTGATTCGCCAGAGATTTAGCTTTGTCCGTCACAGAGTCCAAATGGCCACGACTCTCTCTTTTATAGCCTGTGGGGTGGGGTCCAGTGACTCAGCTTAATCTCTGGCACGCCTCCTTTTCTGCTGCACATGCTTGTCTCGCCTACGCTGGCGTGGGTCCAGCCACAACATATCTTCGTCACTATCTGATGGCTCGGAAACACCTGGCTCCTGGCCAATCTCTTCTCCGTCAGGAGACACCTGAGGCATTGCCAGAGAGGAGGGTCCTGGAGAGAGAGGCCTGGTCATCTCCTCTCCTTCATGTCTGGAGCCTTCTTCCTCCGATAAGATGGGCTCACAGGACAGAACCACAACAGGCACAACATGGCACCACAAAAGCAAATATAGGCCTTTTACAGCAAATATCTGGATCAAATACATTATTATTGGTCATTGGTATTCAATTAAATATCCAGTTGCTTCCCCTATGCACACCCTTCCCCCACTTCTAAAATTATAACCTAATTCTATTCAGGATATTTGTCTGCCCCAGGAACTAAACAATCTTTTTGTTTTATCTAAAAAAATTAGATATTCCTAATTTCTTCAGTTTTTCCTTTCCAAATAACAGTATTTTTTTGTGTAGTTATTATAAACTGTGAACATGGGATATGCCATAACTCAGCTCACTGTACATAGGCAGAATGACTATAAAAGCTTAACTCTCAGAAAAAATAAAATAATTGTTAATATTTTAATACTATTATTATATTCTCATCAGCCATGAGAGAATATTTACTTTATAACAAACCTCAAGATGATTTTGACATTTCTGACATGTTCCTGATTGATATTATAAACTGAAGAGTGCTTATAAAGATCCCAAAATTTAATATCTAAAAAATGTTAAAAGAATAATATTTTGCCTTAACTTTTAGTAGGAACTTTAATTCTTTGCCTTCTATTGCATTACATCCACTGTAGAATTTAATAACAATAACAATAACAATAACAATAACAAGAAGAAGAAGAAGAAGAAGAAGAAGAAGAAGAAGAAGAAGAAGAAGAAGAAGAAGAAGAAGAAGAAGAAGAAGAAGAAGAAGAAGAAGAAGAAGAAGAAGAAGAAGAAGAAGAAGAAGAAGAAGAAGAAGAAGAAGAAGAAGAAGAAGAAGAAGAAGAAGAAGAAGA